>NC_084886.1:2500-302500 GCF_958979055.1 Alnus glutinosa | reverse complement strand
ACCACAAAAGTAAAGAGAAAACTAAGATGTATAATTTAGCCCTAACAGACAGACAGACATACATATTACTTTTCAGGTATTAATTCAAGTAATTCTACCAACTTAAAAGAAACACAATCTTCCTTCAGCGATACAAGGGGCGTATAAATTCAGACGAGACCCTACTACTCCACGGGTATAGGGCTTCTCTATTAATAACTAAAGGCCATTGGCAGTCTCAAACCCAGTTTAGATGCTTAAAATAATTTGCACAAACAATTGACAATCTTGCCATTAGAGAGGAAAATATTACTTTCTTTTTTTTTTAAAAAAAAAAAACTGATCCCAAAGGAAAATAAGAGATTCGGACTAATGACTTCCACTTCATGAGATCTAAAGAGGAAAACAATATCGAAGATGATATCAATAAATCAGTCCCTCCATGTAATTTTTCATTATCAATACAAGATTCCAAGTAACTATTATGAGATTATAGCTTGAGAAATACTTTCATCCCCGTATTTCACTGTATTTGAGCGGTACCAAGATGCTAATTTTGTAGACATGGCTATCGACATACAAGCTTGCCAAAATGCATACTAATAGTTTAAGCTTCAAGTTTGGAAAACCATTTAGATCAACAGAGTTATGGGTAAAGGTTTTGGTCTATTTCAATATAAGTCAAAATATTGGGGGCAGGGAGAGGCCAACTCACTAAGTAAGAAGGGACTTCTAAGCAACTAAACATATTTTTCTTTAGATAACAGAACATATCTAAATACTGTTTCACAAATCATTTCCACATTTCAGCTGTAATTTGGTAAGAAATTTTTTTTTTTTTTTTTTTTTTTCCAGTAATTCAATCTCATTAAAAATGCAAATGGCTGCAAACCCCTAGTTAGGAAGAAAAAGAAGAACAAAAGTCTAGAAATCCCGAAAAACTGGAGAGGTGATGGCTATTGTACACCGCCAACCAAACATAAACAGATTTGAACAAAACAACTTTTAACTCTATCATTGATCTCTTGCAGTCTTCGGAACTCCTCTCATCTCACTATCTCCAAATGCATACCTCATTAAGCACAAAGGAGCCAGCCTCCTAGCTTCTAAAATACACCGACTTCCCAACTGGCCTCTCCAACTAGACAACAATTCCACCACCTTTCTTCTACGCATGACCCACTCTACACCAAAAAAGATGGAAGATCACAACCACAATTCTCTAGCCACTTCATAGTGGAGAAGAAGGTGATCAATAGTCTCCCCAATCCTTTTACACATACAACATCAGTCTGCCACTATGATGTGTCTTTTTCTCAAGTAATTCGAAGTAAAGATTTTCCCTAACGCCGCCGTCCACACAAAAAACCCAACTCTTGAAGGAGCCCTAGCTCTCCAAATGTTCTTCCAAGGAAATGGGGGCCAACTGGAGTACAAAGCTCAAGATAGAAGGATCTAACCTCGAAATTCCACCCCTTGGAAGGGATCCAACACATTTTAAGTTTGTTTGGTACCACGATTTCCCAAGACAAAAGTTTGTTTTAAAAAAAAAAAAACCGTAGAAAGTATTCCGTTTGGGAGTGTGTTTAAAAAAATTGCCATTTCAAAACGTGAAAAAAAAAAAAATTAAGTTTTCAAATTGCAAGGGGGCACATTTAAAAAAAAAAAAAAAAAACATAATTTTAAAAGCTGAACCACGATTTCAAAAGTCAAACCGCGCTCCCACCAAACGCTTACCTGCGTTTTTAGAAATCGCATTTTCATTTACTACATTTTGAGATCGTACATTTTGAAACCATTAAACTAACATGCATTTTATCCTCACCACCTTGTCTCATTCTGAGAGTACAAAAGATCAAAGAACGAAGTGACCAAGTCCGCCTCCCAATCACGAATGGGTCCAGTAAAAGACATTTGACCAAAGGTTGCCATTAAGGAACTATACATGATCCACCAACAACGCATCCTTCCATAGGACAATTATAAATAAAACAGGAAAATAGGCCCTCAAGGGATGACCCGTCTATGACAAATCAAGAAACACCCCCCACCCCTTCCTAATGTTTTTCCACGCCCCTACCTCAAAAAGACAAACAACCTCCTTGAAGGCACCATCCTCCCCTCATGTTATCATATCTGGTTTCAACCACCGATCTCCAAAACTCCATAACCACTATCCCAAGAGAGCTCGGTTAAATTGAATCATTTCTCACCCATAATCCACCATAGCAAGCTGGAGAACAAATTTTTGAAATAATGATTACATGAAATTTAAACTCGTCACCAACTCCACCGTATAGAAAATTCCTCTAAAGTATATCAATCTGGTTGGCAACTCCTACAGGAATGGGGGAAAAGAGAAAGATAATAAGTGGGCAAAATAGAGAGGGTGCTTTTAATCAAAGCCAACGTACCACCCTTCAATAAATAGAGCCTCTTACATCCTGCCAAATAACATTCCGACTTAGCCTTATGAAGTCCCAAAGGAAGACCCAAATACTTCATAGGCGAAGATGACACCCAACAACCAAGGATATGAGCTAAACCTCCCATATCATCCACCACGCTAACAAGGATTAACTCTGATTTAGCTAAGTTAATCTTCAACCTCAAGACAACTTCAAAACATAAAAAGAGACAACGCAAATGATGGAAATAGTCAGGCTTTGCCTCACAAAAGATCAACATATCGTTTGCAAACAAGAGTTGAGAAACTAGGATCTCGACCCCATCGAAAAACCTAATAATAGCCTCCTACCCATAGAGGTAGACAACATTCCACTCAAAGCTTCTATGACCACGACAAATAGTAGAGGAGATAGAGGGTCCCTTTGTCTCTGGCCGCAAAAACTATTAAAGAATCCGGATGGAGAACCATTAATCAACATCGAGAAACAGACCATAGATATACAGTGAGCTTTCAAATCTCTCTATTTCCCTCCAAAGTCACACTCCTCAATCAATACAACAGAAAATCCCATTAACATGATCATAAGCCTTTTCTAGGCCCAATTGTGTATAGTAAAATGTAGCAATTTGATTTTTTTTTTTTTTTATAAGCAAGAGAAATATCATTAAAAAGCGCAAAGCGCAATCAAGTACACAGAAAGTATACAAGAAAGGCATCAAGAGGAAGAAGAAAACAAAACAAGAAAATCATTAAAACTAAACACTAAAGGTGCGAGGAACGCAGCCAACCAAGAATACAAAGAATGAAAGAAAAAGGAAATGAGTTCCTCAATAGTTCTTTCTTTGTCCTCGAACTGTCTATCATTGCGTTCCCTCCACAAGCACCACAAAAGGCAACCAGGGACTATCTTCCACACGACCGCACTCCGAGAGCAACCACCCGTCCACCAGCAAGCGAATAAATCTACCACCCGAAGAGGCATAACCCAAGACAAACTGAAGCGACTAAAGATGGTGTTCCATAGAGTGCATGCAACCTCGCAATGGAGAAGAAGATGATCCACCGACTCCGCTTTCAATTTGCACATGCAACATCTATCAATCACAATGACACGCTTCTTTCTGAGATTGTCCAAGGTGAGGATCTTCCCTTGCGCTGCCGTCCAAGCAAAGAAAGCCACTTTCAAAGGAACCTTGGTCCGCTAAATACTTTTCCAGGGAAAATGAATAGCCTCTTTGCAAGCAAGAGCCTTATAGAAAGATCTAACATCAAATTTCCCTTTGTGAGAATGAGACCACCAGAGCTGGTCTTCCCCAACACAATCCACTCTGGTAGAGTACAGCAAAGAGAAAAAGGAGGCCAAAACATCCACCCCCCAGTCGTGAGCCGCTCGAAAGAAGCTAACATCCCACTGATAGGATCCACTCACCACAACCAAATGGTCTGCAACATGAGCATCCTTGTCACGCGCTATGTCATACAAAACTGGGAAAGCTTCCTTAAGGGGCATCTCACCACACCACACATTGTCCCAAAAGCGAATCCTAGATCCATTTCCCAGAATAAATCCAGTATGGCTGCAAAGCAAACTCCACCCCTTCCTAATATTCTTCCAAAGCCCCACTTCGTGAGACCCAGGGGGATTTAAAGAACATGAACCAGCCCAAGTAGAACCGTACTTTGCATCCACAACAGATTTCCACCAAGCTCCTCTCTCATGGGCATAACGCCACAGCCATTTCCCTAAAAGAGCCTTGTAGAAAATCCTTAGATTCTGGATGCCCAAACCGCCATTTGAAATAGGAGAACAAACCTTGGATCAATTAACCAGATAAAATTTAAATTCTTCACCTATGCCACCCCACAAGAAATCTCGATGCAACTTCTCTATGCGACTAGAAACACTGGAGGGAATAAGGAACAGAGAAAGAAAGTACGTAGGAAGATTAGAGAGAGTGCTTTTTATAAGGATAACTCTACCACCCTTTGACAGATACAACTGCTTCCAGCTAGCCAGCCGCCTCTCAATCTTACCAACTACCTCATCCCAGCTAGACTTAGCCTTAAAAGGGGCCCCCAACAGAAGTCCAAGGTACTTCAAAGGAAGAGAAGAAACTCCACAACCCAAGATGCCAGCCAAATCATCCACATTATCCAAATGACCCACAAGAACCAATACTGAACTTCTCCAAATTAATCTTCAAACCTTAAACAGCTTCAAAGGACAGTAATAACATACGAAGATAGAGGAGATGATCAGGATTAGCCCCGCAAAACACTAAAGTATCGTCTGTGAATAACAGATGAGAAATGTTAATCACTCCATTGCTGCCAGAGCCCACAAAGAAGCCAGAGAGGAAGGCCCTTTGAATAGTAATAGAGAACAACTTACTATGGGCCTCCATCACAATGACAAACAAGAGAGGCGAAGCAATTTGATTATAGGTGACAATAGGCTAGATTAAGAAATTCTAGGTTGGCTTGGTAAAGTTTGGAGAAGTGTTTTGGGTTTTAAGTTTTAAAAAAGGTAAAAATTGAGAATTTATTTGATGGGAGCCATATTTGGAAAAAGTGTTGTACATGGATGAAAGAAAAATCATTTGGTAAAATTTTGAGGAGTTTTTCTAAAAAACAAAAAATTGAAATTTGTTTCACATTTTTTTTTTAAAAAAAAAATGATGATTTAGACTCATAGTGGTGGCCGCCCTGGTGGCCAATGCGGGGTAGCTAGACGACCTTGGCAGCCAATGTATGCCAACAAACGGTCTTGGTGGCGTTGCAACCACCAAACGTTCTTGACCTTGCAACCAACGTGGGGCCACCAGACGACCTTGGCAGCCAATGCGGGGCTGCATTTTTTTTTTTTTACCTTCAATTTTTTTTTTTAATCGGGTTATAATCGTGTTGGCGGGTCAACCCGGGTAATCGGGTTATAATCGTGTTGGCGGGTAATCGTGTTATCGGGTCAACCCGTGCAATCGGGTCATAATCGGGTTGGCGGGTTGACCCGCCAAACACGATTATAATCGGGTCAACCCGATTATAACAAACCCAAACCCGATTTTTTTCGTGTCGGGTTCGCGGGTCGTGTCAAAAATTGCCAACCCTAATCATGGCTAGGGCGGCCACCACGCCAGCCTATGTTTTTTCTAATTTTTTTTTTTTCATATGTAACTAAGGTTGTACCCTCTACGCTTTTCAATGATATGAATTACTTATTATTTTTTATATGTAACAAAGCAGCTTCCACAACTGAAAAAATGTACCTAGGCAATCACCACACCTGAAACAAATCTACATTATGTTTCGTTAATTTTTTCAAAACTGTTTTGTGTTTTATTTTTTGAGAAGTATTTTGTCAAGAGTTTTGTTTTTTTGAAAATGGTTTTGTGATTTGTTTTGAAAAATGTGTTGGTGGTGGGTCACAACTGAAAATTCATTTGGATAGCTGATTTTGAGAAGAGTTTCCACCATTTGAGAGAGAGAGAGAGAGGAAAAAAAATATTGTTTCTAAAAGGTTTACCAATCCGACCCTGTACCTATTAAAGAAGAATCGCTTTCCTTCCAGGACACGAGGGTTCTGATTTGGAACTAGACCCAGTAACTTCACAGCTCTAAGGCTAGTCTAAGAGTTAGATCTAAATAACTAGAAGATCACTAAGTAGTGTCATACATAAAAAAATCTCCAACAGACTATCAGAGATTTGTTGCCTTTTGGAATATATCCCGACATTGCCTAAAACCCTCATATCTACTAACTAAAGTTGACGTGTTACTAGCTCCCAAATGCCCTTAACCAAGACAAAATATTCAAAGACACTTTAACACCTTTTCCCTTCTCTATACACAATCTTCACAGCTAATTCTTTTCACTCATTTGGGCATAATCTGGCTTTCTTCTACTCTGATCTACAGACTCAATATGCATAGAAGCATGTTTTATTGTTCTTTGACTTCTTTCTTTCCTTCTTCCTCCCTAATAATTGGTGATAACTAAAAAAGGGTGCTTTCCCTATTGACGTAATTATCTTTCTTCTTTGACCAACTTTCAACCATTAGACAACATTAACAAAATATGTCAAACTTTCAACTGAAATATAACATACATAAGCTGAAGGCACCATGTCTAATAACTCCTGTGGTAAGAACTATCACTCATCCATATGCCACAGAACTGTTCACTTAGACTCTCTACAATGAATAGTAATTCAAGACTAACATAGATCTTGACTTCTGAAGTTTACATAATTACTATAACGCCACCCTCAGTTTACCACATTATCTACATTGCTAAACCCATAAACACAAGGGAAAAAAAATACACAAGCAAGTAATATGCAACAAACAAATGGTGTGAGATGGCAATATATGGCAGACAATTAAAGAAGATTCCAAAAACAATGCTGCCGATGAATATCAATCAATCAAGTAAAAATCAGCAGACATTAATGAAATGGGAGGTCAAATATTATAACATTCTCCACTGATACTGAAGCAGAAAAAAGCAATGATATCAATTACCGCTTCAAGGGCTAGTAGACTTCAACAATCAGGTTCCCAATGATTCTATTCCCATCAGAAGAGCAGTGGCAGTTCCTTGCCTGAAGAACTAAATCTCGGCAACCAAAACTGTAATCTGGCGCAACGAGATCGAGGCATCACTTGAAAATGCGTCTCTAAAAACTTCAAACTTGTCAATGAGCAAAAACAGTGTCATTGCGTCTTGGTGGTCTATCAGGAATTGAACCCGGCTTGAACTTGGAAGCCTCGTGCCTTGCAAGCTCAGGAGGAACAGGACTATTATTCTGGATAAGCATCTGCTTGAGATCATAAAAGACATCAGAGTCATGAAGAGTCAAGAAAGTAGTGGCCACACCAGTCTTGCCAGCACGGCCCGTTCGTCCAATACGGTGAGTGTACATCTCAATATTCCCAGGCATATCAAAATTTATGACATGGGCCACATCAGGTATGTCAATCCCACGTCCTGCGACATCAGTGGCAACAAGGACATTGTATCTCTTGGTCCTAAAACCCTCAAGGCTAATTTCCCTCTGCTCCTGTGACTTCCCACCATGCAAAGTTGTCACACGGTAGCCTGCCTTATCCAAGTTCTTGGCAACGTTATCTGCATTCTTCTTAGTGTTCACAAACACAATTGCAGTCCTATCGCCAAGTTCGTCAAGCAATCTCTGTAACCTATAAAACTTCTCCGATTCCTTCATCATGTTCACATGCTGGGTTATCAATTCGGTGGCCTTTCCAGCAGTGCCTATCGTTACCACCACAGGATTTCTCAAATACTTTCTAGCAAGGCGCTCCACAGCAGGCGGCATGGTGGCACTGAACATATACGTGGTTCTGTAAATCTTCTTCTCGTCAAGCTCTTCATCTTCGTTCTCGGGCTTCAAATTACTAGAAGGCATTGCATCCAAGACACCCACAACCTGTGGCTCGAAACCCATATCAATCATGCGGTCGGCCTCGTCAAGAACAACATAATTACACTGATTCAGAACCGCATAGCGCCTCTCCAAGCAATCAATCAAACGTCCCGGCGTAGCAATGACAACCTCACAACCTTGCCTAATCTTAAAACCCTGCTCCTCAATGGACTGACCGCCAACAATGGAGACCACTTTGATCCCCAAATGCTTGGCGAACTTGTTAGTCTCCTCCTCAATCTGCTGCGCAAGCTCACGGGTGGGAGCCATTACAACGGCATAAGGGCCTTCGGCCTCGTTCTCTTCACTCATGGGAGGAAGCCTGGTAATGTAAGTGAGCATGGGAAGAACAAAAGCAGCAGTCTTACCAGAGCCAGTCTCCGCAATCCCAATCACATCGCGCTGTTGCATACCGAGCGGAATGGCCGCCATCTGTATGGGTGAGGGCTTCTTGTACCCCGCTTTCTCCACCGCCTTCAACAGCTCGGGACTCAGTTTGCTCTCGGCCCAAGCCCTCATGGGCCGAGGGATCTTGGAACCCTTGTAGGAGATGTTGAAGTCCTCCCTGAAGATCCTCCAGTCTCTCTCAGCCATTTCCTCCAGCTTCTTCTCGCTCCAGTGGCGATCCACCCTCATGTCGAAGGTGTCGTAGAGATCCGCGGCTTGTTCCTTGAGCTTCTGCGCCGCCGCCTCCTCGGGCCTCTCCTCCACGCCATCCTTCCGACGAATCTCCTCCCGCATATCTTTCTCGTTCTTGGCGGCCAGCTTCTTCTGCTCGCGACGGTCCACTCCGGCACGGAAGCCCCGTCCGAACAATAGCTGGGCCTCGTGAGGGTTCTGGTAGAGAGAGTTCATGTCTCGGGAGGTGTCCTCCGTGTTCTCCCAATCGAAAGAGAAGCGGAATTTCTCGCTCGGTTTGATGACCCGCTTCTTGGGCTTCTTCGACCCCAGGTACTGCTCCTTGATGGCATCTAGCTCCTTGTCACGCTCTCGCTCCGCCAATTTCTCTAAGCGTGCACGCTCTCGCTCGCGAGTCCTAGCCTCCTCTTCGCGATCCCTCTCGCGGTGGCTCCGCCGCTCAAAGTCACGGTCCCGGTCGCGCTCTCGATCGCGTCGGTCTCGGTCGCGGTCTCGGTCGCGGTCGCGGTCGCGGTCACGGTCGCGATCGCGGTCTCGGTCGCGGAGGCGGTCGGAATCGGAGGGCTTGGAGTCATGGTTGGAAGTGGAGGCGGAGGCGTCAGAGGGGCCACCAAGGGAGGAGAGGAGGTCTTGACGGCGATGGTGGAGTTGATCAGCTTCTTGTTGACGGCGTTTAAGGGCCAATTCTTCGCGCTGGGCTTTGGTCAGGAAGACTGGCTTCTTGGCGGCGGCGGCGCTGGTGACGGCGGAAACGTCTTCGATTGAACGTTTCATGATTGGAGGGCAGAGAGACGTCTCGCTTGGGTCACTGCAGGAAGGGAAAGATGCACTCCTAGTCCTAGACGCTTCCGGAAGCGGTTTAAGCTAATGGATTGGGGCGGAAGGCACTGCGCGTTTTGTACGTAAATTGCAGGCTGTGGGCCGTGGAGACAGAGTGCTGATCTCTATTATGTGGCCCAACCCAACTTCAAGGCTCGAGAATCTTTTCATAAACTCAGGTAGTCAGGTTCATGGGCTTCTTGGTCTCATTTTGTTTCTTTTTTTCTTTTCTACAAGTACATGAAAGGGCTCATTTTAAGACCAAGGCCCACTTTATGATCCCTATATTAGTGTCGTAGTTTTAGTACACGTACAATAGATTAGCCACTTGAGGGTATATACTTTCCCGATTCACGTTGCCTTTTCCCGACATCAAGGTATTAGGTATATATATAAATTAAAGAGTGTCTAAAGATTTTTCGTTTGTCACATATGTTTCATTTAACACTTTAAGATTTATGATAGCATCCAATACAATGTCAATGTTCATGTCAGCATCAAATTTAACGGTTTTCTATCTAATGTTAAAAATCTATAAAATTAAGACGACGAAGAAGATGATAGGTATGTTTGGTAAGTAGTTATGTTGTAGAATATTTATTTGAATAGTAGTAAGAAATGGTTGATGTGATATAAAATTTGAGAATGTTTTATAGAAAAGTAAAAAAAATTTGTTTTGTAATGGATTTTTTTATTTGAATAATAATAAAAAATAATTGATATGATAGAAAAAGTATAAAAAAAATTAAAATGTTTTTGATTTGATGGGCAAAAAGACAATTATGGGTAATTGGATGGCTTGCCAAACAGACCCTGTTTCCAGAGTTAGGTCTTCTTCTTTTTTCGTTTTTTCTTTTTCTATGAATCACTTGGTGCTTAATGATGTGACATTGATATTAGGTGTTGATATGGACTTTGATGTGTCAATTGGGACACATATGAAATATGACAAACTATTAATCTTGAAGAAAAAAATGACAGGAATGCCTATTTAAAATTTGTGCAAAACTTAATGACCATATTCTTGAAATTAAAAACTCAATGAGTCAATTGGGACACATATGAAATATGACAAATTATTAATCTTGAGGAAAAAAGTGACAGGGAGGCCTATTTAAAATTTGTGCAAAACCTAATGACCATATTCTTGAAATTAGAAACTCAATGACTAAATTCAAATAAGATAAAAATGTAATGACTAAATATGATTTTTCCCTAAATTAAATATACCTAGGGCTGGGTATCGGTTAAATCAGTGTCAGTAAACCTATTTTTGCCTACCAAATTCGGTAAAGTCAGTTGATTTTTAGTCAGTTAAGTTGGTTAATTTTTACAGGCCAAATATGTTTTTGGGCCGAATGGGTTGTTTTTGACCCAAATCTATTTTTATGGGCCAAATCCCAAATGAGTTGTTGTTGAGACCAAATAGTTTTTTTTTTTTTTTTGGCTAAACAAGTATTTATTGAACATGTTTATAAGCACCTTTAACATATTCATTATCTTAGATTATTACAAATTGTCACTAATATAGATAAAATTAAATGAAAACCGATTAATATTGTTAGGACACTGCACTACCATACTTTGGCCTTGGCCTTTCTCTAGATAAAAATATTGATCACCATATCTACATAGATAATAAACTAAAGTTTACATAAACTTTCTAACCAATTAATTCGGCTAATTTGGTTGGGAGGTAGAACTTTATCGGTTAACCGAACCAAACCTACATTGGTATAGTATTTTTATTTCGAATACCGACAACCGGAAGTGGACAGAGGTAGTAAACGATTGATAGCGATTCAATGACGGCCGATAAGCTGTTGGTATGCAGTAAACTAATATTTTGCCCAACTGTATATATAAAGATGAGTAATAATCGGAAACATTTTTTAAAAAAAAAACACTAAAAAACACAGAAGTCAACAAAGTTAGCTGTTGATAGAATAGTTGCAGATTTCAACTCTACTGTCCATTAGCGGAGATATAATTATTATTAATTCACATTTCTCCTCAACCCCCTATATAAAATTGGTAATAATTGCAATAATGTTTGCTACGGCTATAAATTATTTCCCTTTCAGAATTCAGAAAAGTAAACGTTGATTTAGACTTAGGAATGAGTTCACATATCTAACTATCTAAGCAAGAGGGAGCTCTCCGTCGACGTTTTAAACCGTTTAAACCATTGTGTTAGTTTAAGCTGCCAACTTGTTATCCAAATTCCAAACTATATTTAATTTGTAGCTAGCAATTTGATTGCTTGCGTGCAGAGGGTCAACCTCAGCATACATGAACACGAATAGGATAATCAGAACTTGCTAATATATAATGTAAACTCCGAAGTCGTAGTTGCCAAAAAAATGTTTATAAAATCTATATATATATAAATCAGTTTGAAACTTTGAATGGACCTATCCATATGTACGGTAAGATGCATACTCACTCTTTTATAGGTAGACGGAATATCTGATTGCTGCCTATTCATCGCCTTCCGACTTCAACTGTCGGTAGTTGGAATAAAAAAAAGTGTTTTGAGGCCGGTTCGATTCGGTAAAAAAAAATTAGAGGATCCAAATTAACCCGAGTGTAAGGAGATTTTTTAATAGGTTTTTAAATAAAAGATGTAGAAGAAGCCAAAATTATTTTTGAAATATCAGCATCCAATTAATTAAGAAAGAAAAATTGAAAAACATTCTCTAAAGATGAAGTCAAAATTCAAAAAAAATATATATATAAACCAATAAGCTATGAACAATTAAACAATAATATCTAGATAACACGCAATTTAGGGAAGTTCGGCCTACCAAACCTGTCAACTACAGTCAGGTAGGCATATTATTTCCAATATTTTAATGTTGAAAAGAAAAAAATAAAAATCAGGAAATATCTTGAAAGGTCGTATCATTGATATTTGATAGTTTGCCTTGGTTACTAAATACTAATTTTAGTAATTTGTTGTTAGTGGAGAAAAAGAATAGCAAGAATATCAATAATGGACACGTCTCCGGCCGCTAAACATCAGAGAGTGGCATTTTCAAATACAATCATGGACGGAAAACTATTAAATTAAGTAGAGAAATGCTATACTTCCTAAAAAAAATTCTAAAATTTAGTTTTTAAATTATGTGTCACAATTTCATAAGATTGTGACACATTTCTCAAAATAATAGATCACATGAGATTGTGACACATTATTTGGGAACCAAATTTTGAAAAAAATAAAAAAAATAAAAATTAGGATGTACAGCATTGTAACTTCAAAATGTGCGATTTAAAAATAACGATTTTAAAATGTGTGATTTGAAAAAATTATTTTTAAAAACGCAGTTTAGCGTTTGACAAAATCGTACTTTGACCTTTAAAATCACATGTTAGCCTTTTTAAAATTATGCGTTTTCAAAAAAGCATCACATTATCTGCGATTTGAAAAAACAGTTTTTTACGTTTCAAATCGCAATTTTTTAAAAACATAATTTTCAAATGGTTCATTTTTTGTAATTTGGTTTAAAATCTCACTTTTTGTCTACAAAATTACAACTCCAAACGTACCATAAAGTCTGACTTTTTCCCATCTTCCTCAACTTTCACAATAAAAAGATAAGTTAACATTTTTTTATTTTATTTTTTTTTTTTTTGGTGGGAATGATACTTGCTTTTTGACATCGAGGCAAAGGATTCAATTTAAAGAAATATACACCCATGTTTCAAATATTCGTAAATTGAGAACACCGTTAATATTTTTCATCAAAGTAATGGTAAAAACAACATAAAAAAGCAATTATAATTATCAGATAAAAAATATTCAAAACCAACAACAACAACAACAAAAAATAAAATAAAATAAAATAAAAAAAAGGTTGGGGCTGGGTGAAAATGTGACATTACCTAGTCCCACCACTTTTTGCTCTTTAGTAATACTAGAAACTAAATTAGAGACATGTTATTTGCATTCATATTGTACACAAATTGTACACACAAATTACACTTTAAAAAAAAAAAGTAAAAGAGAATTAAAAAAAAAAAGAAAAAGAAAAAAGTAATACTATAAACTATACTTTTATCCTACCATTATTTCATCATGCTGATGGTGACGGTAACGGTGATGGTGCCAACAAACTTTTGAATTTTTTTTTTTTTTTTTTTTTATATATTTTATTTCTAAACAAATGCTTATTAGCTCTATCATCACCGTCAATGTGACTGACAGCATAATGAAATAATGGTCGGATAAAAGTATAGCTCTTTCTTTTTAATTCCCTTTTACATTTTTTTTTTTTTTTTTTGTGTTTTTTCTTTTAAAAAAGTTATCTATGAATATAATTGTGTTTTTCAGCTAATTTTTGTTATCTATTTAGCAAAAAAAAAAAAACGGAAAATAACCAGACAACTATTCGAAACACGGGTCTCAATTTCATAAAATTGGAAATTGAAACAGAAAATTGATGGTAATTATATAGTGTCAGTTTAGTGCGTGGACAAATAGATCGAAGCTGTTATGCATTTGCAGGTGAAACATTGTTTATGGGATTAGATATTTGGTGATGGTAATTAATTTACTAATTTGTAAAGAAAGAAGAATAAAAACAATTTTAGCACTTCAATTCCTCTTTAGCACACGGCTCACAAGGACGAAACAAGCCGCGCGACTCAGTTATGGGGCCTTTCTTAATTTTGTCCATCAACTTAAATTTGGATGGTTGAAAAAAATTAAAGAAAATCTTGTGCAATTAGTGGGACTTAAAAAAATCATTTTCTTTTCTTATCACTGAATTATACCTATAATCATTTCTTAATTCAACCAGCTATAGTTTAGCCCAAGAAAGTAGTCAATCATGTGAATGTCTTTTATATGGTCAAGCCACTAGAAAGTAGAAACCAACGTAAGGCAGCCTGTTTTTTCTAGAGTCTATTAATTTGTAACGCATCCATGCAATGCATGTTGAAGCATATGATACGGAAGCTAGGCATGAAAATCGAATCTTCACCGTACCACCAGCTAGCTAAGGGAAAACTGAATCTCATCCTCGATCCTAGCTATCATGGAAGACAAATCACCATCAACAATAATCAACATTAATTTGTATAAAATAATGATCCCAATAATCATAGAGGATTACTAAAACAATGAAAATTCATTTTATGGTTAATATTTTATTTTGTTGTACGTATCTAATAGCGTATAAGGTGCCCCCCCCACACACACACACACACACACATATATATATATATATATATGTATGGAAAAACTTTAATTTACCCCATAAAGTTGTCATCGATTTACAATTCTAACACCAATATTTCAATTTTGTTAATTGCACCTCATTAAGTTTCAGAAATTTTCAATTTTTAGGGAATTCGTCAATTTTTGCCGTCTGAAATGACGGAAGGGAGACCACATGCACAGCAGGTGACTTTTTTGGTTCAAAATTTATAAAAAATGCCCTCATTTAAAACGGCACCGTTTCTTTAAAACACCAAAAAACAAAAATCAACGCCATCGTCTTCTTCGTCAAAGACAAAGAACTAAAAAACATAAGCAAAAACTCTGTGGCCGGCGGTGCAACGTCGTTTCTTCAGCAAAAATATATATAGGGCGTTTTGTGGCTTCTTGAATTCCTCTAGGATATATCGTATATATACAATACACGTAAAAAACATGTCCCCGCCTACTTCCTCAATGAGCTCAGCATGGCTTATGGCGACACTGATCAAAAGCTCACCGCCTACTTCCTCCAGGCCTTGTTCAGCCGCATGACAGACTCTGGGGAGCGTTGTTACCGTAGCCTTGCTTCCGCGTCGAATAAAACCTGCTCCTTCGAATCAACGAATCATCGAGAAAAACGGTGTTGAAGTTCGAAGAGGTCAGCCCGTGGACTACGTTCAGACACGTAGCTTGTAATGGTGCAACCATGTAAGCATTTGAAGGTGAGCCGAAGCTACATATAGTTGATTTCAGCAACACGTATTGTACACAGTGGCCGACTTTGTTGGAAGCCCTAGCCACCCGCACCAAGGAAACCCCGCACCTCCGGTTGACGACGGATGGCCAGCAAATCCGGATGCAACAAAGGCGTGGCAGCGGTCCAACATCAATGTCTGGTACACGTCTACCCTTACAACCCTCAGTTCAACAAACATTGCCCAAACACAAGACAACCATCATGATCACCAGCTGTTCCACGTGTACAGCACTGTCTTTCACGGCTTCTCAGCAAGACTCTCCCCTCAACAAGCTTCGATTCGCAGCTTTCAAGCTCTTAAACCGGATCTCCAACTGGTTCTCCTCCTACTGCTACTTCGACATCACCGAGATCGACGGTGTCAACACCGCCTAGCTCTATCTCAGCTCCTCCGTCTCTATCACCGACAGCCGCCTCAGCCTCAGCGTCACCCGCGCGCTCAACTCCAGCGCCATCACCTTCGGCCTCTCCAACAATGACTGCATCGTCGACACCTACAACAGCGTTACCGTCATCTAGGAACACGTCGTCACCCAGAGGCAATCTCAGACTTTCTCATGGCGCCCTTTGTCGGAAGAAAAATGAGGCTTCACTCTCCGAATCAAGAAGCGTGACAAGAACTTGATTCTCAATTCGTATTTGGACTACATAATGGAAAAGGCCAACGAAATGCGGAGAAATAACTAAGATCGTCTTCTATGCACAAACTCAAGAGGCGGATCGTTGGACTCCAGGGGACATCCATGGGAGTCCGTACCGTTTAGCCATTCCACTCTCGGCTCCAGTCTCCCCACATCCACCTCAGCCACAACCAGCACCAAAGCCTGAGTGGCTGCAAGCCCTGCTCCTGGCCATGCAGAGGTGGAAGAAAACAAGGAAGGTGAAAGAAAGCCCACTGAAATAAGAAACCATCTCTGCAAGATAAGAAGTGTGACGTCCTACATCGCATGGGAATGAGGATGTGCTTATATGTATAAATGCACATTTTATAACACAACGCGTTTTAAAGCCGTGATGGTTATGAACCTATCAGAACTCCGCAGTTAAACGTGCTTCTGCGAGAGCAATCCCAGGATGGGTGACCTCCTGAGAAGTCTGGTTTGGGGAGCCAAAAGCGGACAATATTGTGTCATTGGGGGTGAGTCATTACAAGAAGTCCTCCAACTTCCCGCTAATGTTGCCTTCAAGTGTTCAAAAATGGCCTCATGTCACCGAGGTTGGTGCATAAGGCAACCTCGAACGCTGGCTTGGCTATTGATGCCCATTTGATCGAAAAAAAGCTGGCGGAGACGGAGAGCGAAGTGAAGCAAGATCAAGGTGGTGCGGTTCATCATGGCTGGGAGACAGGGTTCTGGGAATACGCTCGGCCTGAAGAAAGGTAGAAGACGAAGGCATTTGCGTCTATTTTTATGGTTGATGGTTGATGGTCGATGTTTCAATGTAGACAAGGGCATTTTCATCTTTTTTGGGACAAAAAACGCACCTGCACGGCACGTGAGGAGAATTTCGTTAAGTTAAATGGTTGATTTGGAGGGATGCCCTAAATTGAAAATTTCTGAAACTTAATGGGGTGCAATTAACAAAATTAAAACATTGGTGTTAAAATTGCAAATCCGTGACAACTTCATAGGAGTAAATTGACGTTTTCCCTATATATATATTATACTTGAAATTTGATCGATCTAAACAATGAAATAAATTCTTTCTATTATACTTGAAATGGAGTGGTACAAAATTGTATGGTGGGAAATGGGAATGGTGTGTGCCCTCCCTGTGTGTTAATGTTATGTCATGTGTGTCACACAGCAAGAGAGGAAAAGTGTGTGGGCAAGGGTGGAGCTAGTATTTGAGATATGGGAGGGGGGGGGGGGGGGGCAAAAAAAAAATTTTAAAAAAAATATTGAGAGAGTAAAACTAAAAAATTTAATAAATAAAAAAAAAATTAAGTGTAAAATTTTAATTTTTTTAAGGAAAATCATGGTGACTAGGGGCCCAAACCCCCAAGCCACTATGTAGCTCCGTTCTTGTGTGTGGGTATAGTTCTCTACTAGTAGTTGTGAGAGTGTATCTTGTCAGTGTACAAAAAGATGAATGATAGGCAGGGGCAAACCAATCAGCCCTGCCCCCCCTCCCTCCCCTTCATTAAAATGAGGTTTTTATAATTAAAAGCAACTTCTGATGACATCAGAAGTTGCTTTTGATTAAAAATATTATTTTTTTAATAAAAAGGGCATGTTGGAGGCCGGTTGGTTTGCCCCCAACTATCATTTCCCGTACAAAAAGGGGTGAGGCAATTTTATTGTTGAATGTGTTTATGTGTAAAACACTTAAACCATAGTATTAAGCTTTAATTAAAGTGAGTTAATAAAAGTTTGTATTGTCTTTGTTTCTCCGTAATATTAAAGAATTAATTAAATAATTAAACTTGGCATTGTTTATTGGCTTAAATTTTTTAGATAAATTATAATTTAACATAGTATCAGAGCTGAGGTTCTGAGTTCAAACTTTAAATCTACAATTTATCCTCATTTTCAATTAAAATAGTTATTAATAATGATTGGAAGTCACTTTTGTTTCATTGAGGGTGACAAGCTTTTGGAATTTAATGGTCACAAAACCCTATACTTTTCATTACAAAATTAATAAACTCCAAAAAGATGGATTATTTTGTGAGATAATGTTTGGGCTTATAAAAAGTGGGATTTGTGCTCGTGGAAATTATCGAGTAATCAGGAATGAAAAAGAATATCTGAAATTTTATGAACAATATAGACTCGAATTTGTGGATTCTCCGATATGAAGGTACCAAATGGGATATATCAAATTGGCATGCACAATAACTGAATATATAACTCATGTGTGGTAGGTGGGCTCTAGGGCTGCCCTTGGGAAGACTCTAGCTTAATTTGTACGTCTCTTTTGAATAGCGAAGCCCTTTTGTTTGAATATATGATAGCTAAACCGACAGGGCAAGTCGACTGGTCACTATGCCAAGTCTTCCCCACTCCGTTGTGGAATGGATCAAACTCATCAATCTGTTGTCCTCACTACAAAAAAAAAAAAAAAAAAAAGTTGTTTAGTGTCGTTCGGGTTAGTATCCTTTGTACAAAACATTGCTAAATAGCATCGTTTCAACAGTAAATGACATTAAATTCAAATTTTTTAGTGTCTTTTACTATTGAACCCAACTTTAGTGTGGTTTGAGACTTTAAACAACACTTAAAAAATTTTCCTATTCATTTATTGGCTTGTTTTACACATTAAAGAGGTTGGGATTGGACGACACTTCTGGAGGTACTGATCTTCCATTTTTTTTTTTTCCTTTTCTTTTTTAATGGTGCTGATCATGATGCTTTATGGTATATTTGTTGGGAGGCCAGAAATTATTGATCTTCTTGGTAAAATTGAGTTTTGTTTTCTTCTCTTCCATTCTTTTTAATGGTGCTAATCAGGAGCCATATATGAGAAGTCTCCTGCAGGAGGATCCTAATTTTTTTTTTTATTCACATTAACATCGTTAAGGGATTCAAACAATACTAAGCAATTAGTGTTGCTTGAATAGTAAAGTGATTCTAATATGGAATCTCAACCCTATATTTACTAACTCTTCAAGGCGACACTAAATGAATAGCATCGTTTTTTTTTTTTTTTTCTCGCAAAAAACATAGTATTGATACTAATTAGTTTTTTTATTTTTATTTTAGTGTGCCTTCCGTACATGCACAGGGATCCAATTGTACTCCCCAAACAAATATCATATCGGTAAAGTAGAAACGTAAATGAACCTGTTCATGTGGAAAATATATATATTGGATTAGTCTATTTGAAATTGAATTAGTTGTCACGTCATCCATTTTCTAGTGATGATAATTTAACACACAATCTATTTATTTTGTAGATTCAATTATATAAAGCTAAAGGTACAGGTACAGCTGCAAAAATTCCGCATAATTTACAATATCCACTCGATCTGCATCCCATTTTGTATGGCAAGGAAGATTTAGTTTAAGACATTATTGGTTCACATGTCAACTAAATGATATTATAGTGATGATGATTGCAATAATTCTTGATAAACTAATGATTTTTACATTCAGCTTGCTTTTAAAATTCAGAATCTGAACGGCGGGCTGATGCGCGCATTCGGCAAAGACTTTCTCTCGGAACCTCATTTGGGTTCCCACTTCTCATTGAATAATTACACATTTTTCAGAACACGGCAATTAATTACCACCAATTATAACGAAGCCATTGTATTTATAAACTCCTCGATCAAGACCTCTCAACAGTCTTTTTCAGACTTCAAATTTACTTGAAGCGTAGATCTCATTATTTTACCATGCAAATATATAGATCGAGGTGCCCATAGAGGATCATCTCTCTTAATTAAGCAATTTTTTTAGGATTTTTTTTTTTAAAAAAAAATAATAAATAAATAAAATGTTTTAATGTGATATATATATATATATATATATAGTGATAAAAATTATTTGTGTGTTCTTAAGTTACTTTGTTTTTGCCTTTTGTTTAGACAAATTATATATATGATTTGCTAAACATCCCCCCGCCCCTCCTTAAAAAAAGAAGCTAGAAGAAGAGTAAATAGAGCAATGGGACCAATATTAACACAAGCATAAAAAATAATAATATATGGAGCAATTCTAGCTAGCTTATAATTTATAAATGAATTATAGCGTTGAACTTCCTATGAGTTTTGGCTTATATATTTATTTATTTAAATGATATTTCGAAACACGGCACCTCCCGCTAACATTGGATTTCTGACCGTAACAAATTGCAATATATAATTAAACTACAACAAATTAAAGTGCTAACCAAACATAGCCCAAGCATGTTTGACTTTAGTGCCTATAAAGCCCAAAGGCAGGCGGCAGCAAATTAAGCATCGAAAGCCGGGCCATCATATGATCACTGGATCGAGAAACAAAAACAATACCATAGGATGGCAGATCAGCAAGCGGTTGAGACGAGAGAAACGGATATCAATGAAGGAGCCGAAATAACAGCTGAGGGAAAGAACATGCAAGAGCGAAAGATATCATGGGCAAAGCTGCGCCGGGTGGACTCCTTGAATTTAGAGGCTGGAAGAGTTTCCACGTTGCAAAGCCATGGCTCCAAGGTCTCTCAGCTCGCTAAATATGGCACCACTTTTGATCGTTTTGATATATATATCTAAATATGGCACCACTTTTGATCGTTTTGATATATATATATATATATATATATATATATATATATATAAGTTCTGATCAGTGATAGTCTTTTTCTTGTTTGGAGCATGCAGGTGAATTGGACGAGGACGTTAAGTTTAGCATTTCAGAGTCTAGGGGTGATATACGGTGACATAGGGACGTCTCCACTTTATGTGTTTTCCAGCACTTTCACCAATGGTATTGACCACCTAGATGACATTATTGGAGTGTTGTCCCTCATCATCTACACTATAGCGCTCGTACCCATGCTCAAGTATGTCTTTATTGTGTTGAGGGCTAATGACAACGGTGATGGTAAGTTTCCTTAATTCGTCTATATATATATATAGTCTTCGTCCTAATTAATTTGGATCACTGATCAAAATCTTGGTTATTTGACTCTGCATGTGCTCCGAAAATGCAATCGTATGTACGTAGGTGGAACATTTGCACTCTATTCCTTGATATGCCGGTATGCAAAGGTGAGCCTAATTCCAAATCAGCAGCCAGAGGACAGGGAGCTGTCCAACTACAGACTCGAAACACCGTCCAACCAGTTGAGTCGGGCTTCTAAGATTAAGGAGAAGCTCGAGAATAGTAAAACTACACAAGTTTTGCTTTTCCTTGTCACCATCATGGGAACTTCCATGGTAATTGGAGATGGGGTTCTTACTCCATCCATTTCAGGTGATCGATCGGTTTGATTGTCGATAAATTAATTAAAGATGCATCCATACATGTCTTCTATATATATATATATATATGCACTAACATTTAACAAATTAATGGGTTTAATTTGCATGCAGTTCTTTCTGCGGTAGGTGGGATAAGCTCGCTGGGCAAAAGTACGTACTAGCTAGGTTTTATCATGACACTCATGAATATGTTATATGTATATATATGCTCTATCAATGATCATTTTTGTAATTAAGCATAACGTACGCACATGCAGTTAACAAAGAATTAATAACTCTGATGCATGTGTTAATCAATCATCCATATATCCATCCATATATCCAGATGCTGTTGTGGGGGTTTCGGTAGCAATCTTGATTGTTCTCTTCTCTGTTCAACGATTTGGCACCGACAAAGTAGGCTTCACGTTTGCGCCTATCATCTTCTTGTGGTTTTTGTTCATCAGTGGCATCGGTCTTTACAACTTGTTCAAATATGACCTTGGCGTATTACGGGCTTTCAATCCAGCATACATCATAGATTACTTCAAAAGAAATGGTAAAAAAGGATGGATTTCCCTTGGTGGAGTTTTTCTGTGCATAACAGGTGAGTCATGATTAGTGTTTCTTCCACTAAATGTATCTACTTAACTATTGTTTACGTTTCTAGGCTTCCAGTTACCGTCTGCCTGTGGTTTTCTATTTATTTGACTGCTGAAATAAATCAGGGACCGAGGCCATGTTTGCTGATCTGGGTCACTTCAATGTTGCTGCAGTCCAAGTAAGTATGGTGCATACCTTAAAGAAGTGATTTGATGCATGTGTTTCAAATTTTAAGGAGTGATTAATTATAAAAATAAATAAATAAATAAAATTTAAGGAGTGATTGGATAAAATGTAAAACCCACAAAGACGTTTACAGTATTTTTTTTTCCCCTAATTTTATACTACAAGCTAGAATATAAAGCTAAACCCAGGAATGAATTTACTATTTTCTTTTTCCTTTTCTTTTTTCGTTGCAAGTCCTCGGGTTCACCTCAAATATATGGTTTATTTTTCTTTCCAAACACTTCTGAAACATTGATTTTGTGATTCAAAATCACTTTCGAAATGTACAGAACTCATTGGAGTCTGACATTCCCCTTGAAACATTTGACAGTGTTGAAACTTGATTGAGTTTATATGCTTGTTGGGCCATATGCATGCACCTAATAGCTAGCCGGCCCGAGGCTTTTAAGTTAAAAATGATGAATTTAACGGAGAGGATCCATTTCATACCATATATAGAATATAGAATATATAGATTGTATTTTGTTGTGTTTAACGTACTGTGGATATGATGTCAAATTCTTTAAATGATGTGATAATATATATAATATTAAATTTGTAAAATCTAATTTGAATAATATTTTGATCTGTTAGATTTAATCTTGAAATAATTAATTCCACTTGTCAAGTCAGTTTCTTTGTTTTAATTGGATTAATTATTCTTTTGGGTTTGATGCTCTCACACACGTACGTACCCGTCCACCCTCCTAACACCATTTTACATACATTGCGTTTTTCATACCAAAATTGTTATTTTAAATTAAATCGTGAAAAATGTATTGTTTAGAAGTACGGTTTGTAAAAAATTGTAATTTGAAAATAAAGAAAAAATAAAATTAAAAATAAAATTACATTTTCAAATAGTGCAATGGAGTGCATTCTTAAAGCGCACCATTTTAAAAATTAAATTGCAATTTTATCAACATTTTTAAAAATCACATTTTTAAAATGGCAAGTTAATGTAAACTCAAACCCACCCTAGCTTATTGGAGTTTAAATATGATACCGATAAGTAATACTTTTTCACCATGATCGAAATTGCAGATCAGTTTCTCTTTCATGACGTTTCCTGCATTAATAACTGCATACAGTGGGCAAGCAGCATACCTCAGAAAATTCCCTGAGAACGTTCATAGTACTTTCTATGACTCCATACCAGGTTAGTGTTTTTTTTCTTTCTTCTTTTTTTTTTTTTTGGGGGGGGGGGGCAGCATTGAAGATCAGGTGACTCCAGTCTCAGAGAGTTTCTTGCTGTGATTACAACTGTGTTGCTTGAGCAATTAACTCATACGTTAAATGGCATGCAGGCCCAATATACTGGCCAACATTCGTTGTGGCTGTAGCTGCTGCCATTATTGCCAGCCAAGCTATGATATCTGGGGCATTTGCAATTCTCTCC
Source organism: Alnus glutinosa (assembly GCF_958979055.1). Lineage (NCBI taxonomy): Eukaryota > Viridiplantae > Streptophyta > Magnoliopsida > Fagales > Betulaceae > Alnus > Alnus glutinosa. The sequence goes on along the minus strand of NC_084886.1, from coordinate 279,132 downwards.
CAGTCGCAAAGTCTGGGTTGTTTTCCAAGGGTTAAGATTGTCCATACCTCTGCTAAGTATGAAGGCCAGGTGTACATACCCGAGGCCAACTACACTCTCATGATTGCTTGTGTGTTAGTCACAGTGGCCTTCAAGACTACTGATAAGATCGGAAATGCATACGGTAATTATGCTCAAAAAACTTTATACCAAACTCATGACAAGATCTTTTTTTTGTTGTTTTTAAACATGTTTGTAATCTATGCAGGAATTGCTGTGGTTTCTGTGATGATAATCACCACAAGTATGCTTACTTTAATAATGCTAGTTATCTGGAAGATAAGCATATGGTGGATTGCTCTTTTCTTTGTGGTGTTTGCTTCCATAGAGGGGATATATCTATCATCTGTCCTGTACAAGTTCATGCAGGGTGGATTCCTTCCACTGGTGTTTGCTTTTTTCCTATCGACAATAATGGGGATTTGGCATTATGTACACGTACAGAGATACACGTTTGAGCTGAGGAACAAGGTTTCTAAAGATTTCATTGAAAAATTGGCCACCAACCCAGATATAAACCGGGTGCCAGGGATGGGACTCCTTTACTCGGAGCTTGTACAGGGAATTCCTCCAATATTTCCTCACTTCGTATCTAACATACCATCCATCCACTCTGTTCTAGTGTTTGTCTCCATTAAGCCCATTCCGATTAGCAAAGTTTTGCTGGAAGAGAGGTTTCTGTTCCGACAAGTTGAACCAAGGGACTATCACATGTTCCGCTGCGTGGTGAGGTATGGCTACAATGATGTGATCGAGGAACCCAAGGTATTTGAGCGCCAATTAGTGGAGCACTTGAAAGAGTTCATCCACCATCAACACTTCATCCTTGATGGGGGGACGACTAGTGAGCAAATGGCTGAGCCAGCTGTGAACACCCACCATTCCTCTCTACTGGGGAAAGATGGAAAAGCAAGAGGATCAACCCTTCACGTTGAGGAATTACTAGAACAGCCTAATCCATCTCGCATTTCATCGGGTTCTAATTCAATACGGTCACTCAATGTGGCTAAGTCGACCTATTCTTCCAACGGAAATATCTCTGTTCCGATCCAGGGAGTGGAAGAGGAGATGAAGTTCGTGCAGAAAGCGATGGAGAGTGGTGTGGTTTATCTCCTGGGAGAAGCGGAAGTGGTGGCAGATCAGAAATCATCCTTGTTCAAGAAGATAGTTGTCAACTATGCCTATAATTTCTTGAGAAAAAATTTTAGGCAAGGGGAGAAATTACTGTCCATTCCACATACTAGGCTTCTCAGGGTTGGAATGACATATGAGATATGAGATTCAGAGTCTCAGTAAAATCAAATAAATACGCTGTACGTATACAGTTGTGCTCATAGTTTGCTCCTCAATCTGACAATGTGCAAAACATCTGTAGATTTCTCAAGTTTTCATGTACAGTGTTTTAGGTGACACCTATAGAATTTCATAAGAATGACATGTAATATATTATTCTTTTTTGGTTGTGGCCTTTATATCACATTTACGGTATTTACTATGTTTATTATTTTTTCAATAAACATATACGGCATTATGGATATTTCCATTAATTTAGATTACCGTAAATATGGAATCGGTATTATGGTTATTTTTATTAATTTAGATTACCGTAAATATGGAATCGGTTAATTGATTTTAAAATCAATTAACGATATTGTTTCCTTGATGGAAGGAAACAAATACGGTGTTTACCATTTTGAGGGTCCCTAACCTAGCCTATAAATAGAGTGTCTGTGTACACCATCAGTACAGCCATCAAGCAATAGGCATAGGTTAGAAGATCCCTCAAATAATCTTAATTTCTTGTTCTTCAGATGGATCGTGGAGACGCTTGAGCAAACATGGCTAGAGGTAAGCCTGAATCCTGTTTATTCGTTTTCCGCTGCGCATGTTAGATTAAATAATATGTTGATTATTTCTAACATGACAAAGATGAAAGTATAGAAAGAAAGACAGAATTTAAGTGATTCAGCTTATTGCCTACATCTACAGGAGAGGTGAAAGCCTCTTTTCTTGATTGATTTGATTGTGTATAAAACTCTGTTTATTGAGGTTTATAAGTGATTTAAATAATTTCAAAGTTAAAAAAAATCCTATAATTTAGAGTAAACAACTCACCATTTATCACATATGATTTTTTTCCTTATCACACCAACTCCAATTGCCAAGTAAATTTTGAAGAATCATTCAGCAAAGAGAAAAGAGACTAAATTTGGATGACAGTAATTCTTCCAAACCACCAGAAGGTACGACATATTACAAAGTAGATAAATCAGATAGACAACCAAATCACAAAGAAAGCCTGCAGTAAAAATCAGTACTAAAAAAACTAAAGATAGATAGCTATGACTCAATAGACAGTAAAAAGCACACCATTGACATGTTTATAGAAACCCAAGAAACCATGCTGGTTTTCTTTTCTCAAGGTATCAAAAGTGGATTTAACGGGAGAAATTCATCCAATGTATTTACCAGTACAAGGTGGTGAAGTTTTTTTAAGTTGTGCTTATGGGGATTTTGACATAGGGCGTCAGTGAGGAAGGGTTAAGAGCATGACTAAAACCACAAGATATAAAAACTCACAACACAATTTTTTTGATGATTGTATGATCATGCTGAAGAGCATTAGTAGTTGAATCAGATTTTTTGAACCTGAAATGCGTCTTAATTAAAGGGGATCATATCAGCTCCTATAGGCTGTGAGATAAGATTGCAAGTCTATTAATGTATCAGTGGGATCATCCTGCTTTTATGATCATTTGGAAAAATATCTACTAGCTGAAGCAAATAAATATGTACTAGTTGAGGCAGGCTCAGGCTGTGATATTTTTAATCTTGCTTAGATGATTTTCCCTCTACAATCTACAGATAGAAAACACAAGAAGTTACATGAAGAAGAAACAGGAAGAGCTTCAAGAAATTAGCTGTCATTTTTACAAATCCAATTGAATTTCTCTGGATGATGTAGATGAAGTCGTTCAAATCACCTAAAACGAAATGACAAACAGGAAATGACAAGCACAAATATGCCAAACGGTGATCGATCATGGGAGCAGGTGTGCATGACAATCTTAAATAATTAAATTAGAAAACTAAAGTTGTCTCTTCATATGGATCTCTTGTTTCGGATCCACTCTTATGTCGTTTCTGAATTGTATCTAATACCCTCTGCTCATATGGTTTGCAGTCTCAGCTAATTGTTAATGTGAAGACAGACACAAGCATTAAATGCCTTTTTTGAACATGTATATATACCACCAGACTCTGTGCATTGAAGTGCTTTCTATTATTTTAAGAACTCAAAAGGTCTTTCAGAAGATTCCTAGAAAAACGACAAACAGACCCAACTTCTAATGTCTTTTCTTATTGATATTTGATCTGTGACATAATGTTATTTGATTGAACAATGTTGCCTTCATAGAATTGTAATCTAATTTTAATATGATTTGGTGGACCGTGGTCTTTGATTGACGTTGGTATATAAGGAACTTCTTTTTGTCTGCTACTTGGAAGCCCTACCTTCCATTGGCGTATAATTATCAGCTTCCCTCCTCTGGACATCGGATAGACAAGTCCTACCAAATATGTCAAACTTTGCTCAGGAATTTGAAGACGATGAGCAGTTCCAAAGCACCGTTGTTTCTCAGTCTTCTACCGGGAGTCCACCTCCTGCCGAAAAAGGTCGTGATGCCTCCACTCCCTCCACCATATCCAAAAAGAAAAGAAATCTTCCAGGGAATCCAGGCAAGCATACGATTCAATACTACATTTCTTTTCCAAGTGCAGTATCCATTCATATTAGGATAGTTTGAAGTCTCTACTTTTTCCAGGGAAGGTTGATGGAACTTGGAAGGTCTTTTAAGCATATTCTGAAACAACTGAGCAGGTGAACCACAGAGTTCTGAAAATCTACTAAATTTCCATATTTTTCTTGTGTGTAATTTTTGCAGACCCAGATGCAGAGGTTGTAGCACTGTCACCAAGAACTCTGATGGCAACAAATAGATATGTATGTGAGGTATGTCACAAAGGATTTCAGAGAGATCAGAACCTTCAGCTCCACAGAAGGGGGCACAACTTGCCGTGGAAGCTTAAGCAAAGGACGAACACGCAGGTTAAGAAGAGGGTGTTTGTCTGTCCAGTGCCTGACTGCGTGCATCATGACCCAAGCCGGGCTTTAGGTGACTTAACTGGAATCAAGAAACACTTCTGCAGGAAGCATGGAGAAAAGAAATGGAAGTGTGACAGGTGCTCCAAACGCTACGCTGTTCAATCAGACTGGAAGGCTCACACCAAGATCTGTGGGAGCCGAGAATATCGTTGTGATTGTGGGACAATCTTCTCCAGGTCAAAATTTACATATTTCAAATTCTATCTTTTCTTTTCTTTTCTTTTCTTTTTTCTGTTGGTTATATTTTCGTATTTCCGACTGTAAGAGAAGCTTTCGTTCATCTAGCGCTTGTGTTAATTATATTGCATGGGGTAGCAATAATGGACTTGCACTATGAGATTCATCAATGTTCAATATCCCGTAATTGATGGGGTACAGGAAGAGAATTATCAGGCTGATATGTGTTGCTCTAATCAACGTTTTGCACAGGAAGGACAGCTTTGTCACGCACAGAGCCTTCTGTGATGCATTGACAGAGGAGAATCACAGGGCAAACCAGAAAATTGCTGCCGGAGGAGGAATGTTACAGAGCCACGCACAAGATCTGTTCATTTCATCAGTGGCCAGCCCTGATTCCTTCTCAAATACATACACGACGATAAACTTGTCAATATCTAATGAGAACGGTGACAGTTCACTAAAGCCACTGTCTTTGGACTCAGCTGGAGTCATGATATCAGGTACTTTAGATCCTACTTTCAACCCAAAAACATCACGGACATGTTTTAGCTCTGACAGCGGATCAAATGCCTATCCCATGGCAATTGGTTCCTGTTACACATCAGCAACAGCCCTGTTACAGAAAGCTGCAGAAATGGGTGCTAAAACCAGCGATAATTCATTTGCGCCAATATTACTCAGAGGATTTAATGGGTACTCCATTGGCAGCATGAACTCATCCGGGTCTGCCCAGGAGGGTTCTTCGGTAATTGGAGGCAATATAGGGCCAATTGGTGGGAGCAACAATGGTTCTATTGTGGGAGATGAAGAAACCTATAACAAAGCCTTGGACCCAGGGGCAGGGGATCAACTACCAAGTCATACTGTTTCTCAGACTGGATTGTTTCGCTCTCCTCTTTCTATGCACTCAGAAAACGGACATGCCGGTGATCTGCTGTTTAAACGTGTACACATTGGAGGAGAAAAAACGACTGTTGATTTCTTAGGAGTGGAATCATCTGGGAATTCGAGCACGGGGAAAAAAGGAAGCTACGATGGTAATATGATTGGGTTGGAATATCCAAATGCAGAGCAAAGCATGCACAATTTGCACTCGGAATGGTAAACTCATTCAAGTTTAGAGTAACTTGTACTAATAATGTATCTAATTATTTAATTAAAGCTATCAAAAAAATCAAGTAAATTAGAACGTATATTATAGAGTAAATTAGAAGCTTATAATATGAGGCGTTTGGTTTTTCAGCATCATTGCTAACTTATCCAGCAACTTAACAATTATCAACACCCAACCAAATTCCCAGAAGAGACACTTACATATAGCAAAACACTCTCCCCAAGTATCCACGACAGCAGTTTGATGTACATGTGCCTCTTCACATTTTAACTGAACCAGTGCATTTCTTCCTATAAAAGAAAACAGTGTGGCGAAACATTGTTCCAACTGTAGAATTTTTCTTTAAGTTCAGCATCACTTCAGTAACCAATTTCAATCAGCCAGGTTAAAAAATTTATCTTGGCTCTAAGATCAAACTATTACCCTCAGCACAAATAGCTTAGGCCACAAAAGCCATGGTTAGTGGCCTCCATGTATTTTCTGTCTCTCTGTCGAACCTTGTTCCATTGCAAAGTCAGCAGCCAACATTCGTATATCAGGTGAGATCTCCCAGTTCGCTTTGTGATCCCAGTTTGCGTGTCTTGGCTGGGTTCCGCACCTCTCCAATCCACCAACACTGTCAATCTGACTCTGTATTTCTTCAAAATCTTCAGCAGCAACAGCTTGCCGTTTTCCACTCTCTATGTCAAAGCTTGTTTTGGGCATTTCTGGGCTCATTGCATTGCGCATTGACATGGAAGTGGTGAAGACGGAAGATGCATCCCCCTTTACCTTTGCCCTGAAGTTGTTCTTAGACGTGGGAATTTTAGAATAGAAGATTTCCACAATATTGAGGGCACACCCGCGGTTATAAGGATTCATCTTCCCATCATACCTGTACCGGAAATTCTCATATGTTGTCTGCAGAAATGCAATACAAGACTTGATAACTAAAATAAACGACAATGGGAACAACAAACAGCAATAGAGGTAAACAGGAGATAGGAACCTGATTGGTGATAATTAAATAGAGATGAAATGCGGTAAGACCTCCAACAAACCAAGCAGCTATGAATGTATATAAAACCAGGATTCCTGAAACAGGGGACTTCAGAAAAGCCCTCCAGAGATTACAATGGTATGCGTCCATTATTTTCCTAACGTTGACCCAGCAGAAGGCAAAAACATATAGGCATAGAATGGTTGTGGAGGACACAAACATGAAGAAGAATCTGTAATTCCTCTGTAAAGAAAACACTTCAACCTTGTTAGGACAATGAAAGGTAAGAATACATCCTACAATGACAACCAGCAGAACAGAATGAGAAAATCGTTTCTTGAAACTTATTTGAAGTAAGAAGCATACAGTGAATAGTATATATATAGACACATCCAAGAATGACAGGGAGCACAGTATAAAGAGAAAATTCATTTCTCAAATCTTAATTGAGGAAATAACCATACATGCATGTATGTCTGTTCATATGTAGAGATCCAGGTATCTGTATATGCATCTATACATGTATGTACCATCATGTATTTGCATATGCTTGTAAGTATGCACGCATATACACATTTATATTTATACATACATACGTAACCAGCTAAAGTTGGGAAATAATTGACATGAATAAACCCTGAGCTTGAAAAACATCTCATTCTTTGTATATGTGGGTTGCAAGTAACAGCAGATGAAAATACTTACAGACCATGCCTAAGCAATTTGCCTTTAATAGATTAGGGTGATTACATAACTCATCCAAAGATCATAGTCTTTTAATTTCTTTAAGCAAGTTCAAGGAAATAACCTTCAATTATGAAGTAAAAATTACCCAATCATAGTGATTATTGAAAATCTTCCAATCCAGATCAGAACATCCTACACTTCGTAATATAACACTTTCCTTCAAATTCTGGAAAATAATTTGGAAATCTAGCGAGGAAAGTTCTGCAACTGGTGTCGTCTACTACAAGGGGCAAACTCCATCCCAAGCAACAGAAAAGTGGGAGATTTTGTGATAAAGCCATCTTCCACATTATTATGAATATCCATGGTAAAGAAACTCCTAGATAAAAATCTGATTACTAGAATACACACTGCCAAAATCTATTCAGCAATCGAGGAAATTCCACATGAATCAAGTGAATTATATAATAAATGCATGTGACTGATTAGACCTATCTATACTTGAATTAGTGGCAAAACCGCGCCACCTTTTAAGCCCAATCCCAAGCTTAACCCCCCCCCCCCCCCCCCCCCCCCCTCTTCCTCCCAAAAAAAAAAAAAAAAATTGTGGCTCCACCATTAATTTGAATGTAACTTTTTCAAAGAATGAGATGTCTGCAATCTGCTCCATTGAAGGTAACTTTTTACAGGCATCCAAATAAACCATGTAATTTGAAGATCCTTATAATCTTAATCTCCTTTTTTTCTTTTTCCTCTGGTTGACTTACATATGCGGTAATTCCAATAGTTCACTTCAGCCAAAGGAGAGTCAGAGATCCTGTGTGACCTAGGGATGGAGGACGGATCAATAGTTAAATGGAACTAAATATAACCCAACTGAGTCCATAAAGCAATGAATGAATTTCTAGATTGGAAGACATGCTCCTGTGATTACACTTGTACTATTGAGTTACATTTAACATTTTTAGCCCACACTTAGAATGCATGCCAATGGTTATGATGGAAAGAGCGAGAATAAAATGGCCACAGACAGAGGGAGCTGGAGGATTAAACCAGCCCTAGCATAATTAGGTTGGAAGTGTGTAGGATGATCTAAAAATGTGTGCATGTATAGATCAACTTCAAAATTGGAACATTAAGGACAATTGTAAATAAACATGCATTAAATACTTAAACAGATATCAAAGTAAATTTCTCGTCGATGAAGAAGTTGGTCATATAATTTTATTCTAGATTTAGACAAATAATCACAGAAAGAGTTTGTAACATATGACATATTTCAACATGAACTCCACAATCAGAAAGCCTTTCTGTATTACTTCCCAGATCAAAGACTGTTCCTTTTATGTATTTACATAATATTCTCAAACCCAATTTTTATCTCAAGAAAGTTTAAAGTTGAACCATTGTTTTTTTGCAAGAACGGGCTTCTAAATTAAGAGCATGGACTAATGGTTCTAAAGTGACAGCTTCAGACAACAGAATAATACAAAAGAAACTAAGGACAGCTAGAGCAAATAGACTGGTGGGCATCCAAAAATAATCACCCTTCACATGTCACTAAAGTGTGGTAAAATTCAACATTTTGAGCACCTTATAATCAATCCCTTATGGTATTCAGGAAACCACACAAAATGAGAATACTCAAATTATAATTCAATCGAAAAACAAAACAGAAGAGGAGATTTGAAATGAGCATACCTTCCCAATACACTGTCCCACCCATGGGCAGTGGTGATCAAAACGCTCGACGCAGTTATTGCAAATAGAACAATGAGAGCATCGTGGTGGGCGATATAGCATGCATGTTTGACAATATTTGACCTTAACTACCATGCCATTAACCATAACATCTTTTACAGGTGGTAAGCTTGGCGCACCACTTTGACTTCCAGGCCAATCAGCAGAGATACCTGAGCTATCGCCTTCGTCTTCGGGTTCTGGAGGATGTGGGTTACGAGGAATGATGCCAGGATCTCTTCCAGATGTAAGGAAGAGGAGAATTATAACCTGCAATAGTTGACAACTCAACGGTGCCAATTATCAAATCGTTAATGAAAGTTGATGGTGCAAAGAATAGCAAGATTTCCAGAAAAAGGGTCAAACAGAGTTTTTATTTTTCACATTTTGTAAGACAATCAAAGATATTTGCAAAATGCTCCACAAACACATTGATCATATATATCCGTGACAACATATACGAAATACTACTTATCTCAGCTGACTTAAACTGGGATCTTCATTATCTTATGAAATAAAATATAGAATATAGAAGCTTTTTTTTTTTTTTTCCCTTCTTTTTTCCAATCTCCTTTTAGTCACTCAGCTACGTAAAACTTGAGTTTTACCTACCACAGAAAACAAAAATATTTGCTTTTTATATGCACTCGTATAATCGACCTCGATTCTTTATACAATACATATAAAAACGAAGATGTTAAGTGGGAAGCCAATCAGTAGACAAGGAATAACTCACATATAGAGTGAAGACAGCGCATATAGCTACAACAATTCTGCCCAGATGGTGGTGGTGGAACTCATGAATGAGGCTCCGAGAAACAAAGGCACAAAACAGGACCACTGGGGTCACGATCAGAAACAGCGTAAGGAATATGGACCTCACATCTGGACCAAATATAAGCCTGCCTCCGAGGCAGAATCTCTGCAACAAGTTTTCATTTTTGAAGAATTACGGTCAGGTGAAATAAAGGTTATGAGTTACGATAATGCAAAATTTAACAGAGAAAACAAAAGCTGCTCACATTGTTTCCTTTCCAAAGTTGATAAACACGCAGGGACGGGGAACCATTTGGGTCACCGATGATACGCCTGTTGGAGTCGGAGAGCTGCGGAGGGAGTGGATTCGTATACATGTTTCGTTGCATCAAAGCCATTACCACCCACAAGTGGAATCTTCAGATCTCCTGGTGTCACCTGCGCATTTCAATGTTGAACAGGTACGTACCCACCCGATCTGCATACATAAATTCGCATAAAGATTGCGGAAACATATGTTGGTTGATTGAGCACCAATTATTGTTGCAATCATAAAATAAAGACACAAACTTGATCAATAATAACGCAATGCGGATGAGGGAGAAAGATTGACAACAAAATCAATATTATTCTTACCCCGTATTTCTATATGCAGCTTTACCTTTGTTTTTTAATAATTTTCTTTTCTTTTCTTTCGTATTTTTTTTTTTTTGGGGGGGGGGGGGGGTTGTGGGGGTACCGATCGAGGCTCAGGGGGGTACCTTCCAGAACCCCAAAAATCTGTTGGAGAGGTGATTACAGACAAACGAAAGAGGGCCGGGAGAGGGCGCAAACGGGGTATTATTGCCCCCGTGGCGAGGCACGATTATCTCGTTCTCTTCGCTTTTTTGGGTGCAACGGGTGGACAGACAGGTATATCAGTGATGGGAGTGTTTGCCGGAGCTCTCTCTCTCTCACCCCTGGCTTTGCTGCTCCTCACTCTCCGCGGACAGGACCCTCACTACCCATATTATCCATCATTTTCATCAATGCACTTGGCTTGGTAGTTGGTGGTACTATCCATTGATTTTTCTAATTAATTATTTTCCCCAACCTCTTCATTTCTTCATTTATTTCACACACTTTACTATTTAACTTCAGTGTTTTTATTGTTAATATTGCTTCTGAATTGGAATCTTATTAGTGTTTTTTTAAATACATATATATATATCGCTAAGCAAATTTCATTAAGCATTAATATTTGATGTAATTAATTTTGGTTAGCATCAAAAGAAGAGAGAGAGAGAGAGAAGGGGGGGGTGGGCGTGGGCGTGGGACCGTCCCTTACGTACAAAAGATAGTCAAAAGTAATTCCATGACAGCGACGCATTTGCAACTCCCAACGTGGACCGAAGAATCTTTGGTTACGACAATCACACGTTACACCTATTCCTCCGTCTTTTTTTTTTTAACAGGGACATTTATTCAATAAAAGCCGAGCCCGAAGGCAAATAATCCAGTCCCAACATCTACAGCACAAACTCATAGCTTAAAGGTAAGAAATAGAGATAAAGAATCTCTAAACTCCAAGTTAGGTTACCAAAGCAATAAGCTAAAATTGTATGAACAAAAATATAGCCCTCTCTAAACAATAAAGTACCACCCATCTAAAAATGAGAAAGCCTTGTCTAGCTTTCAAGCCACCTAAATGCTCAAGTAATTTTCAGCCCATTACAATAGTAAACTGTGAAAGAAAGTAAGAATATACAAAATAGACAAACAACAAAACGCTAAGCCGGCAGTGAAGAGCAACCCCAACACCGGCGCGTGACACACCAGGCCACCCCTGCTGCAGCCAATCAGCATTCCTTCCCGAAAACACCATCCCGCCGGTCAGAGAGGTGATCGTGGCCCTCACGTGCAAACCAAACCCTCAACGCGTGCAGACCACAGTCCTAGCGTGGAAGTTCAACGTCGCTGGTGAATGAACCAACAAGAACAAAGGCTGACAGCGAACAAAATCTGGACGGTCGTGTCGAAAGATTTATCATAAAAACGAGTCAAACCACTTGTTTTTCCGGAGGAAAAAGTCGGACTAGTCTCTATTTGTCAGGGCTTCGCAAGGATTACGTGCAATTTCATGTCATTACAAAACAAATTACTCCATTACAATAATATGATACCATTTTTTCTTTTTCTTCTCTGCTTTTCTTTTTCTTATCAAATAATATTACAGTTATATCGCATTGTCTTCAGATTTATATTCCTCATAAATAGGCATTTTTCTTGTATTATCAGACAATTCAACAAAAGAAAAATGATATTCTTTCATCTATTCACCTTCTTCTTCTTCTTTTTTTTTTTCTCGTATGAAACATGTTGCATGTACATCTTTTATACATATGTAGTCCATCTTTTATATAACTGCATATGCGGCTGCAAGTCATCAAAACCCCTTGTCCACATATACGGATGCAAATAACGGTTTTAAGTGTGCAGACGCGGTTAATAATCGCATTCACATTTCTTATATATATATATAATTAAAACGATGTCGTTTTGAATTTCGTAAGTTTATGACTTTTAAGTTATATTAAGTTTTTTTACTATCATCTCAAAGTCATATCTTATTACATTTATTTATTTATTTTCTTTTCTTTGAGCCATCAATATTTCAATTACTCTATGAGACGATGATTTTCTATGATTAATAATTTGACTAATTGGATGATAAGTTAATAAAGAGAGCGAAACTATATATGGTAAAACCTAAAAACCAAATTGCCAAATTTAGAAGCTTAATGACTAATGTCACGACCCAAGCCCTGGTGAGGACATGTGCCTGCTAAAAACTGATATTAACCATATTCGAAGCTTTTTCTTACAATACTATTTCGTCTTAAAATCACTTTTTGTGCCACCAAATTACTTTTAAAACGTCAATTAGAGCTCTATAAATAATCTAACATAGCTTAATAACATAATTAAACAAACAATTTCTCATTAAAGTACTCGCTAATTACTAAACACTATAAATCAAAAAATCTCAATTCGTCTCTAAGATATATTCCCCTAACAGCATAATCTATGTCTAATAATACTTAGAGACTACAAACTCCAAGTCTCATTTTCCATCAACACAAAATAACTAATTCAACAACATAATTACTGAAACATCTAATTCAAAGATTCACTCAACAACAAGTATCTCAACTCGAGGGACCATTTGCTAATTCTTATATTTTTTTTCTTAAAAAAAAAAACCCAAGAATGAGTGAATGTCCAATAACTAGCATAGATAACGGGGTTATACGAATTGTAAATTTAAGCTAAATAACAATTTATGTTCCAAACACACATAATTTATGTCACAAAGACATCAATTATGCCACGAAGGTATCAAATATGACAAAAAGACATAGTTATATTGGCCAAGGATAATTTATGCATACTTTCACAAAGGTATGTTGTGCAAAAATTATTAGGGACTAAATGTTTGGGAGTCTATTTATAAGGAAAAAAAAAAAAAAAAATTGTGTTTGTGGGGGGGGGGGGGGGGGGTCTTCTTTTTTTTACCCTCTCGTTATGGGCCTCTTCCTAAGATAATTTGTGGAGATTTTATGGGCTTGTCCGTGTGATTTACCCTGTCCCACTTCAACTAAAAACAAAATCCATTTTTGTAATGGCTTGTCATGTATGAACATTTTTTGGTCACTGGGTCCGTGCGATTTTTATATTCTGGTCACTGGGTCCGTGCGATTTTTATATTCTCTCTTGGCAGTTGGCATTTGGCAACATCGTGGAGGCCCATTTGGCTCAATCTAAATCTGGAACTTTGCATCATGCCCGGCCCACTATAACAATGGTTAGATTAAATAACCAACCCTACAGTTGGGACGGAGTTTGAAGTTCGACTTTGGTGAGCGGAAGGCGAAAATGGAGGCATCGGGCGAACATCCCTACGTACCCACAGATCTAAAGCTGCCAGGTTTCGTGCCATGTTTCCTCTCACAGGCCGCCATTCTCCTCGTCTATGGCGTCTCTTCCCTGCTCGTCGTCTCCCTCGTCTGGCTCCTCTCTGGTTTGCTTCTTTTTACTACTCTGCTTGCTCATCCATCACCTTCTTCTATTTATTTCTAGTTTTATTTTTACCAATTCAACGTCTTTCCCTCCCTTTCCACTCATTTCTTTTTATTTTAGACCCACTTCTGCGATCTATTATGGTGTTCCAATTTCCAATTTGTTTATTCGAGTGGGTTTAACTCTCGACTAAAATCGTAACAATGAGCAGAGCGTTTGTAATGCTACATGCGAGAATTATCAGCTTCAAGACCTCAAATTTGTGAATCAAACACCTTATGTAGAACATGCTTTCACCACCAGCTGAGTAACTAGAGTTTTCAACTTCGTTTCTTTTCTTCATTTCTTCATGGGCTACGGAATTAAAGAAATGATGAAAACAGTTTTGGCCAACACAACCAAAACGTGATTTGTCTTTCACCATATATATCACCTTTACATTTATCGAGGGTTTTAGTTACACACAGTTACTGCAGAATTCAAAATTCAAAACATGTACATCTTCAGAAACGGAAATAATTCTAAGCTAAAGCTAATCTATGGGCAGTTATGTTTGTCGTGTGATAGGATGAGACTTAAGTTTAAGTTTGAATTGCTAAATGATCATTCGTATATTGTTCTCTGTTTTGCTCTGCAACACTGTCATTTAAACTCACTGCCTTATCTTGATGAGTATGAGCTACACGGTTGTGATGTTTGTCTGAACTGCTGCTGCTGTCTGAATGCATCTGGTTAATGTTCCTTAACAGTTTAATCTAGCAAAGGAAAGAGCTATTGGTTGAGATTTACTCATGTATTTGTTTTTACTTTTCATGAATGTTCTTGATAATTTAATTTCGTTGTGGTGCATGTATCGGTTATTTTATTTTCTAATTCATATGTAAATAACTTGCATCTTGAGAGATTTTAATTGCCTTGGGGTCCCTAATTGAATTCAAATGCCTTTTTTCTTAAACCAGGGAGATCACCCAAAAAGTCCCAGACTGACAGATGGCTCATGTGCTGGTGGGCTTTCACAGGCCTCACCCACATGGTTCTCGAGGGTTATTTTGCTTTCTCTCCAGAATTTTATAAGGATAAAACTGGTTTTTACCTGGCGGAAGTTTGTAAGTCTTTTTTTGTTTAACTCTAAACGCATTGGCAGCAGTTGGGATTCCTTTGGATTTGTTGGGTCTCTTGTTGATGACAAACCTCAATTAAAACTTCCAGGGAAAGAATACAGCAAAGGTGATTCCAGATATGCGGCGAGGGATGCAGGAGTTGTTGCGGTTGAAGGACTAACTGCAGTTTTAGAGGGTCCAGCTAGCCTTTTAGCAGTGTAAGATCAAATGTATATCATGCTGCAAAAAAGAAAAGATTCAATCTTTTCAACCCTGTCTGGATTCTGGAATTAGATTTTTTACATGATGGTTTCCATCCGCATACAAAAGCCCATTGTTCATCTTGAGAGCTTCCCATTATTGGTATATTTGGGGATTAGGTGCTATCCCTCTTCCCAGATTCCCAGATTTAACTTTTTTCTTTTTGCCTTATTTTTTTATTTTACTGGCTCAGTAGAAGATAGAGTATGTCTATATAACCTTAACAAAATGAATGAATTAATGAATGTGGAAGAAATGCCTTTTTGGTCTTGCTCTTTCTCTGCCTATCTGTATTTAGATTTTATATGCAAAATTTCCATTCCCTTGCACTCAACATTTTTCCTCTGCCATCTTTGCTGACAACTGGCAGGTTTGCAATAGCTACGGGAAAGTCATATAGCTACATACTTCAGTTTGCCATTTCTCTGGGCCAGCTCTATGGAACTGCTGTATATTTCATCACTTCTTACTTGGAAGGTGATAACTTCGCTGCAAGCTCATACTACTACTACGTATACTATATTGCCATGAATGCCTCCTGGGTTGTGATACCCACACTCATTGCCATCCGTTGTTGGAAGAAGATCTGTGCAGCATTCCAGGTCCAAGGCCAGAAAAAGGCAAAAGTTCGCTGAGGTCGACTTCTTGCAGTATTCAAGATTTTTGTGGTTACAGGATTTAGATTATTGCAAGTTATTTCTTTTGGATAATAATTTCCCAATTGATGCACTTTTCATGGTGATTCGGAAATATTGACTCAAGGATTTTGCTACGATTGGTTTAGTTGAATATCATGCTGTTACATTATCAATATTTCAAGTTACGACTTATCTTATTGATTGTGGCAAAGTGGATGCATCTGGGCTTGTGTATGTTTGATGTTCCCAATGGCACGCATGAGCCTGTAATTTTTAAATTTCTTGGAAACACAAGGTTTATTGTGTTTGAAGTTCAAAAGTAGAGTCCTTATGAGGCCCATTTTTCTGCATCTCGACCTTGAATAACTGTGCAAAAAACCGTGGATGATTGTATTTTGCATTATAATGCTTCCTGATGTTTTAGACATGTAAGCAAAGCTTCTTTTTATCTAATCGGATAGTCGAACATGTGTATTCTGCCCTACAAGCGCTTGTACAACTAACCATGTCTAGAAGATCAGTCCATATATCCCAGACTTTTACTTACTATGTTGTCTCTGGATCTCTTTCTGGAACGGCCACTATCCCTACAGATTATTGTTATTCTGATGAAATCCATTGAATTGGCTTTACCCATCCCTAGAAGTTCTAGGATAACCCAAGAAACTTCGCCATGTTGGCCTTTTAAGAGACCAGTGTGAATGCTCAAGGGAGCAGGTACTGAAGTAGTAGTCAACGGTGCATATTGGCCAACCCATTTTACGTGTGCCCCACTTCATATTCCTGACCCCATTCGTTTGGGTTCTTAAGCTATTTAGGCCTTTTTTGTTTGTTTTTTGGTATCTAATACCTTCAGCTTTGTGCAAGGGGTAGACTCCTCGTCAGGAGAAGGAATCAATACAGTACAGAGCTAGATCATGGATTTTAGCTCTTTAGAGTTGAAGGTAATCTCGGCTAGAGATCTCAAGGGCTTCAATTTCTTCCAGAAGCTATCAGTCTACGCTGTCGTCCGCCTTGTGAATGATGAACCGAAGAAAAAGCAAGAGCAACGACAACTGCAGCGTCAAAAAACGCCAGTGGACAGAATTGGAGACAGGAACCCTGAGTGGAATCACGAGATGCACTTTGATCTTAAAGACTTGTTGCTTCCTGATGACCGCGATCATCTTTTTCTGAGATTTGATCTTCGCAGCGAAGGTATCGTTTTCGGTAACAACACCATTGGTGAAGTCCACGTTCCAGTATTCAAGGACTTGATTGATGATGAGCTTAATAACGGAGCTATGAGATTTGTCAGTTACCAGGTTCGAAGCCGTGACGGTAAGCCTAATGGGGTCTTGAATTTCTCTTGCAAGGTGAAGAACGGGAAAACCAAGAAGGGGGTGGTCGAAACTCCTGAGACTCTAAAAGTGGGCTCTTCACGTGGAATCGAGTTTTCTAATGAGAAAGTTGTTTATCCAAGCCTGGAAGTTGAAAATCGGCGGCGGGATATGTGCTATCCTTCACTGGATGATGTGGTCTCGCCTTCACCCAGAATTAGCATCCCTTCTCCAAAGAGTTACCATTGGATACCAGTACCAGGATCCGACTGTACGACCCCACCATCCCTGCTGCCATACTTGCCTCCTACCGGGGTGTCTTA
Source organism: Alnus glutinosa (assembly GCF_958979055.1). Taxonomy (NCBI): domain Eukaryota; kingdom Viridiplantae; phylum Streptophyta; class Magnoliopsida; order Fagales; family Betulaceae; genus Alnus; species Alnus glutinosa. Next base: position 261,769 of record NC_084886.1, on the reverse strand, counting down.
TCATCCACATCATGCAGCTGTGCCGTCGATACAAATTCCGGGGATATATTGGTACAAGCAGGAGTCGATGGGTTATGGCTACTCACTTACACCTAGCTTGTGCGGGTACGCTGGAGGGGGTCAACTGGGGACGGTTGAAGGTGATGCATCCAATGTCCCAAGATGGTAATAGTGGGTGGAACTGGAGGAGATGTCTTCCGGCCGACTAGCCGAGCTTGGCAGTTGAGACTACGACCTTGTAGACTTGTACTTGTATAATAGGGAAGTATGATGATGATATATAGATGCCCTGTTTTTATTTTGATGATATGATCCATGTATCCCTCCGATCCTGTCTCTAATGATACAACTGTCATACTAGCCAGCCTCCTATGAATCTAGTTTCCTTTTTTCGTGGGTACGGATTGTGTTCTTGACTTGTTTGACTCCAATATATTCTACTTTAAAGAACAGCCCCGGTGTGTCATTGAGAATAATATTAAGGAAGCTTTTAATGTGGGCATAAAAAGATTTGTTTGGCCGGCCGACTGCAATTAACCACCTCTGTTGATCACCTTTCATCACCTCTAAAAGAAAACGAGCATCTTCTCCAGTTTTGCCTTACCCATTCAAGCATAATCCAATGTCGTGCCAAATCCGGCACTGTAGCTGTACCAACCTTATTTGTAACCTCAACCACATTTTTTTTTTTTTTTATCTCACTTTAATTATTTTAATACGTTGTTGAATAGTAGATTGTGGTGTATAATATTTTTCCTTTGAAATGGAAACAGGCATTTAAGATTCCAAGCATATTCTAGAACCCAGACTACCCAGTCCAAAAGTTGGGCTTACTAATTTGTTTTCTTCATTCACTATTTCAACTAAATTTTGGGTGAAAAATTCAAAGAAGTTTCCTAATGAAAAGTAGTGCCGCGTGAATCTAGAGCTGTCAGTGTCATAATCACATGCCAGTGTTTTTGGTTCTTAGAATTATGGCAGTTGGCACCTACTCTCATTTAGTCATTTATTGGAGAGACTCTTAATCAATCAACTTAATTGACTGTCTTTTTCCAAAGACCAGAAGACCGTGGAAATGTTCAATTCTCCACCCCCACCTAGGGGGGAGGGAGAACAAAAGAAAAATAAATAATCCCAACAACATACAGGAAGGGAATTTGGGACTTCACTTTTGTGGAGTCCGTACGAGAAGTATCACAAAAATTCATCTCTTTTTTGTTTTATTACTGTCCATTTACTTATTATATTGTGAACCTCACTCAAAGAAAAAATAAAGAGCAATATGCAATCTTTAAAACATAAATCATAAATCGAACTACGTAATTCTTTGTATCTATTTATTTATTATCCCTTGTTATATTATTTTAAAAGCCTCATTCCTAATTCTAAGTTATTTTAAAATATGTGATTTTTTTCTTTTCTTGTTTTTAATATGTCAAACAATAGAGCCTATTTATATTCATATAACCCTCACGTGTTTAGTGTAGATGAATTAGGACAAATTCCTAAATTGATCGTGAGATTTATTAGGCTTATGTCAAATCGATTACTAAGGTACAAAAGTTATCTTATAACTCTTTGTGGTAGACTTTTTTTTTATCAAACCCATAATTTCGTCTAATTTCATTCAAATTTCATCAGTTTTATGACAAAATCCTTGTAAAATTACAACTCTACATTCAAATTAAGTTTTTTTTTTTGTTTAAAAAAAAAAGAAAAAAGAAAAAAGAAAAAGAAAAAAATGGTGGCCTTCCCTCCCCTGTCTCTTCACAAAGAAGGGGTGGTCGCCCCTCATCTCGAGAGAGGCGGCTCCTATCACAGGGAGTTGGCCGTGTAGCACCCATACTTTAAAAAACATTGGGCTTTAGTTGGGTTCACTGTTAGAGGCTTCAAAGTATGTGAGTCCATTAGATTGGGCCCAGATTAAAATAGTAGTTCCTAGATCATTATTTGAAACAAATATGCCTTGAGAATTTTATTTTCAAATTTAAACTAGAAACAAAGCCGGGCTTAATGGTTAAGGTCTTAAGTTATGATATGGTGGGAGTCCAATAGGGCCAGCCATTCACAAAGAGTTTTTCGAAATTATTTTTGCATCTCTGTCCCTTCAGCGTCTTTTTCTTTTCTTCTCTTTTCTTTTTTAATTAGTTTTTGAAATATTTTTAAATTATTCATTGCGGTTTGAGGTTGTGACAAATAATTCTCTTAAGGTTTCAAAAGAGACAAATAGCTCTTTGTGTCATGCTTGCGTAACAAATAGCTCTCTTTGTAGAAATCTTGACAATTTTTTGGACTTGACCATGATAATATTAATAATTTTTTTAAAAAACATAAAAGGATGGCGTTGGGTGGCTAACCACCCCAAGCTAACTAGAAATAGTGGCCGAATCATCTCCAAATTTGTCTAATGAGGGCGGGGGTGGCCAAACCATCCGCAATGCCATGCGGTACGTGGTTCAGCCACTCCCCTTAATTAGCTAGAGGCCGGGGATGCATGGTTGAACCACCCAACACCATGCATTTTCTTTTATCTGTTTTCTTTTTATTTTTGTATAATTTTTTAGGTTAAATTTGTAATTTCATAATGACCCAAAAAAAACTTTATTTGTCATTTTTTTTTTAATATTTATTCTTCATGGTTAAAAGATAAAATTTTATAGATAAATATGGGTGGAATGACCTATTAATATATTTTTAATTTTTATTTGACATGTCTACACAAGAGGGGGAAGGAGAATTCGAACTAGTGACCTCCGCTTTATGAGGCGTGGTCTTCAGTCGATTGAGCTACCCCTTTGGGACATGACCTATTAATATTGATACCTGAAATCTCGTAAGTTTAGTTGAAAAAATTAAAAACCCATAGAACTAATTGATAAAAAAAAAACCAAACCACAGTGGATTATTTTGATATTTCCCCAAATATAAAGTACGTAGTACTTTTTATGTATTTTCATAAATCGTCAATTGTTTATTTAGCCAATAAAAAGCCTTTCAATATTATCTCTTGCATAAGATTTCGCTTTTAGTGCCAAGAATCGAAAAAAAAAAAAAAAAAAAAAAAAACTTGTCCGCTTACCTTGACTGCAAATATTGTCACTTATTTTTCTTTACAAACCTTTCATGCGTGTTATTGATTTTAGGAGTGAAGTTAATAAATGTAACAACTAAATATGATCGATATTGAAAATGCATGTTAATAAAAAGTATGTACAAGAATTGTAAACAAATGTACATTAATTCAGTACTAGCTAGAGATCGAGCTTTGCAACAAAATTTTAATTTAAGAAACATATATCCCCGGCGCGGCCAACTTGTGTTATTTTTAAGTGAACATTAAAGCTGGCCATCTAGCTTGCTTAATTCTGTGAGTCATGATCAGTACCGACAACTAAAAAGTCTATATGGTTTACTCGATCTTTTCCTTTAAAAAAGAAAAGAAAAGAAAAGTCGTGCCTAAATATTCTCTATTCGCTCCATATGCCGTGAAAGCTAGGTAAAACCATGCATGCATCATATCTATAGGTTCTTAATTCCCCTTAATTAACACATTTTCTTTCTGTGGTCTGTCTAAACTGGCCGGCCGGGGAGCACGTTCATTGGGAATTAAGTTGAGTGCTTCTTTTCAGTTTAGGCCATTTTAATTTTAGAACCATCTACCAAGGTTCCAATAGCACTACAAAATATTTGTTTCCTCTTCAGAATTAATACCAAATGGAAATATGGCAGTAGCTAGCGCTGCCTATCGTCTTTATCGATTACATGCACAAACCCACGCTACGAGGAAATTAGTTATATAGGAAATAGGAATCCTCACATGCATGCTTTTTCCATCACTTTTCAATGCCGACTAAGACTTTAACTTTCACCGTCGTATAAAGTCTCTTTAAACTCCTTTATTCGGTTTTAAATATGAAAATTAAAACAAATGCCACAGCAGAGAAGAATCTTTTTTCTTTTTTATCATCACCTGCATCGCATCATTCACAATATCATCGTCGTGCGTTTAATATATATATATATATATATATATAAATATCTACTGTACGTACGTGCACCCCAAATTGAAGCCCAGGCTTCCACGAAAAAGACGGGTATGTCGTGTCGATTATCTACCGGCCTATACCCTCAGATAGGAGATTGCTTTCTCCTTTCTATATAAACCCATCGAACTCTTCGCTTTTCCTTCATTCATGCTAACGTCGCTGCTTTAGTTTTACAAATTACAACGCTCTCTCTCTCTCTCTCTCTCTAGCTAACACTCAGAAGCTTGAGCTTTATTTGCATATATATCCTCCATTAATTTTGTTTCACACGGTTAATTTTCTTCGATCTCTTGTTTCTCTTTCTTTCTTCCTTTCGTGGGTAAGGTTTCTTCGAAAAATTTAAGCTTAGAAAATGAAGAACAAGGCTTCCCTTGTCATCAAACAGATTCTCTCTACGTTGATTTCTATTGCTAAAGCCAAGTCAATGGCCATCAAGAACAAAACCAGCGCAGCCAAAGCTCGCCTTATAATGTTCTCCTTCTTGAAGAACAAGAAGGTTCTACTGCACTCACTCTCCCACAAGATCCATACACTTCTTGGACAGCATGACAAGGAAAGCCAAGCCGAGGCAGCTGACGAGACCAATGCCATAGTTCTCTACCATGCCATGGCAAATGAGTCGCATTCCAGCTCCACTACTCTTACCCAGTTGGTGGAAAAGGTGGAGGCGGATGAAGAAGATGATGATGATAAGTACCCTGATCTCAGGCACTCGCTATTTGATGAAGAGGATTTCGAGTTTGAGGATCAGGATGGGTCAATCATTGATCTGGTGCGGAATTCCAAGGAAGAAGGGGAGAATTTCAGCCTGGAAGATGAGATTGATCAGGTTGCAGACTTGTTTATAATGAGGTTCCATAAACAGATGCGAATGCAAAAGCTGCAATCATTCAAGAGGTACCAAGAGATGATGGAGAGAAGTCTTTAATCAATAATAGTGAGTGATCATGGAGCTTCTTTTAATTTGTTTACCCTTCAACCGATCAACGCATTACGCATGCATATCTGTTTGCGACAAGCTAGGATCGATCTTCTCTATTTTATGATCGAGATGATCTGTTCCAAGCTGCTTGATAGATGAAACAACATCTGATCCTCCGGAAAAGAAATGGAAACAAATAACGATCTCTGGGCTGACTTCTTCTGTTACTTCCATCCTGCCCATTGCCTCTCTTCTCTTAGCATTGTTATTAATTTGGGCCAATAAAGCTGTATGCTTATTATTTATATTTTCTACTATATCTTTCATCAACTTATCTGTATTTTTGCATATAAGGCTGTAACACTATTGTATAATTTTGATGCCCAATAAAATTCACCCACCAGCTACAACTGCTTGTTTTATTTAGGATTCACAATTTTTAGTAGAATTCGTTACTCCAACACAAATTCAAATATGAACTGAACGGGTTAAGATTTAACATAATCGGGTCTGGGTCACATTCTGGTCAACCTGTTTGACTCACGGGTGACTCGTTTATAAAATCAATTTTTTTTATTCATTTTACATTTTTTTTTTTAAAAAAAAAAAACATCTTAAACAGTCAAAAAGGTTTCCTTTAAACAGAGTGTACTGTGTCAATCCAACAAAAATGTGTTATTCGGATCGGTCAACCTAACACAATTTGTTTATAAAAAAGAATTGTGTCGCATTACCCACTTATTTAAATGAGTCATGCCAAACCCTTAAGGGGTGAATCATGGGAAAATATTCCAAATTTCAAGAGCCGAAGTTTTTAGGGCTAAAAATTCATTTACAAATTCTACCTTTATAAGTGTTATTTCTACAACTAATACTATAAATCACATGCATTTTTATTACACAATTATTATCTTATTGATGTGTCAGTTTCAATCAATTTTTAAGGTTTTTTTTTTAAATAAGAATTAATTTAAAAGTTGGTTTGAATTACCACAATAGTATTATAAAATAATTATAAAATAAAAATATACACAATTTCCACAATTCTCTAAATACACACTTGAAGTCTTGAACCCCCCTCCCCCATGCTGCTACTTTTATGCCTGGATCACTTTCTCCGATACTTATGCTCCGTTTGTTTTGACGTAAAATATTTTTTGTCGTAAAATATTTTCAATAAAATCATTTTTCAAGAAAAAAAAATGATTTTCCTAAAAATATTTTATGGCATTTGGCTTGTACGAAAAAATCACCGGTGATGAGATTCCATTACTGGCTGGCATGATTGCGGTCACTTTCACTGGATTTTAGCGATGAATGTCAAATTCCAACGGCAATGGCTAGTTTGGTTGGAATATGGGTTGGCTTCTGGCCATATTAGCTGGCTTTCGGCCATATTAGCTAGACTCCAACCAATTTAGGCAGAATCTTGTCGCCGAAATCCAAACACAGTGCCGGACGTCGCTGGATTCCGACAAACCAGTGTCAGATTTTGGCGATCAGATACCAAAATTCGAGGTCATTTGGCAGTAGATTGGACTACCAGCAAACTCCAATACCCAACGATGGCGGATTCCCACAAACGTGTCTGCAATAATGAAGAGTATATATCTAAAAAACGATTTACAGTTTTTAAAACCGTAATAGTCCGTTTTGGTGTTCGATTTTTGAAATCAGAATTCAATTCTTATTTGATGTGTGAATTTCGAGGTTTTACTTTGTAAGATAAAATTATAAAAAGTTGCATAAAATATGATTTTTTTATAAAAAGTTAAATAAAAAATATATTTATTTTTTTTGAAAAAAGCAAAAGCAAAAAAAAAATCATATTTATTTTTGAAATTGTTTTCTAAAAATTAAAGAGGCTTTTACGGTCAAACTGAAAATGATTTCCGTTGACCATTATTTTTTAATGCATCAAATACCGAAAAATACAAAAAATATTTTTTTTTAAAGTATTTTATGCCAAAACAAATGGAGTATTATTATAATAATATGATGTGTCTTTATTTTTTTAGGGTTAAATACAATTTACCCCCCCCCCCCCCCCCCCCGAAGTTGTCAGTCATTTTTCAATTTGGCTATCAGAGTTTAAAAATTTGTAATGTAACCCCCCAAAGTTTCAAAAACTTTCAATTCAGGCATTCTGTCTGTTTTGAAACCAGACGAAATTTTGACAATGTGCATGTTACGTGACTTTTTTTATGCAAATTTGTCTGTTTTACCTTCACTCCAAAACGAAGTCATTTTGCCCTTTAGGAGGTGAATTGAAAGTTTTAAAAACTTTGTAGGGCTTCCTATTATGTGTCCCCATAAGGGTTTAACAATTTCATTTTTGAGTGGTCAAAAGTCTGTTTGGTTTGACCGTCAAACCAGACGGAATGTCTGAATTGAAAATTTTTGAAAATTTGGGAGGTACATTGCAAATTTTTAAACTTTTGTAACCAAATTGAAAATGATTGACAACTTTGGGGGAGGGGTGAATTGTATTTAACCCATTTTTTTTTTTTTTTTGTAAGAAAATTCAACAAAAAACAACAAAAGAAAAAAACTAGGGGGTGGATCTTTACCACTACAAATGGGAAAGAAAAGAGAAGAATAAAAATAAGTGGGAATGCAGCCAGAGTAAACTTTAGCTGCAGCTCAATAAGCCACATGGTGGGTGCAGAAGTTTGCACTTCTATTAATCTTCCATGCCTCCCAAGAAGAGGAAGATGGATAATAGAGATGGAATCATTTATTCGGTTAGCAATCTTCCAATTTTGCATTATGCTATGATGTTGAAGAGCCATGACAACCACAAGAGAGTCACCTTCCATAATGAAGTTCTTAAGCTCGAAAGAGATAGCTAGAGAAGCTGCTAGAGCTTCTCCAAACAAAGGATCACAAGACGGTTGATCTAAGAGACAACTTTGACAATAATCCCATTAGAGTCACGACAGACTGCTGCTTAAGAAGAGAAAGAGTGCTCCCTAATTGCTGTGTCAAAGTTGATTTTAAAGGAGCACTTCTCCGGAGGAGACCATTTCTCTATCACAATCTGGATAAAAGATTCCCAAGCATCAATATGTTCCAAATCAATCTTTTTGATAGATTCAGCAAGAACCAAAACATTAGGAATGACACCATCATGGGCAACCTTATTCTTGCTGAACCAGAACAAATCACAAAAAACTGCTGCAAAAATCTGAAACAAGTGAGTATCCTTGGGTGGCAAACCAAGAGAGAAAGAAGGGTTGAGAATGCATTTGATCAAATTCACCATACTGAGATGAGACCAAGCTAAAGAGTCAACCGGCCAAAGAGAATTCCTCCAAACAATTTTAGCAAAGATACAACTAAAAAAGAGATGTGAAAGAGAGTCATTCTGGAAACCTCTGGCCCAATCAATTCCTCCAAACGAGTGCGACTATATGGGCACTCGTCTTCTCCCTTATCCAAAATGCCTCAAAACTAAAAGGCTTTGGCAGTGTATATGGTCCCCCATTGGTACATATATATTAAGATGGGGTTATGGTCCGAAGTAGTCACTGGAACATGAAATACAGATGCATTTGGAAAAATCAATGTCCAATCCACATTTGCCACCCCGATCCAACCTCTCTCTCACATTTGCCAAGCCCATCTTACAAATTAAAGTAGACATAGCAGCTCCATAGGAGAAATAGAAAATAAAACATTCAAATGAGCTTTGGTGGGAACAATGTCCCGAGCTATATATTTTCCATAAGAAGATCGAATTTAAGCCTCTCATTAAGATTGAGTTTCCACAAGAGTTTCCAAACGCTAGGGAAAACATAAATGTTAGTCTGTGGCGGTCTAAAGCTACTAATGAGGTTGAAAGCCAAATGGGAATCAAAAACTCCCATTAGACGAAGGAGTCAAGTTCTGAGATACTTACCTCGCAATTGAGCTACCCATGGACTTGTGGAGCTTCCAACCCAACTTAGCCATGAGGGACAAATTAACATTCTTCATCCTTCTAAACCCTAACCCTCCCAATGCCTTCGGGAGACAAATAGAGTCCCAGGATTCGAGAGACAAGTTCAGAGTTTTTTTGAGAGGGAAACCCCACCAAAAGTTCTTAACAATTTATCCAACTTGCTGGAAGAAGAAATTAAGTTGCTGAGTTTTGCTGGAGGATCTTAATCTTAAGAATCTCTGTAACCTCCTACAGTCTTTATTGGTAGGACGGTAGGAGGGGCAATTCCAAATCTAAATGAAAGTACGTAATTTCAGTCGACATTAATTAACGTTGTCCATTTCAAAAAATAAAAAAAAATAAACGTTGTCCGCTGTCATTGAGTCACTTATGTCAACAAATCCAAACTAATTAACAAAAATTGTTTTTCTTCGTGTTCAGTCGAAATTGATGCAATGGATTGAAATTGAAAAGACTTTCTTGTTGTTATAGAGTTTGAGAAGCAAGAGATCGACAGTAGCTTCAAAGATTTTAAATTAAGGTATTAAGCGGGTGTTGGAAACGAAAGTTGTATAAGAAAATGTTGAAATTTAAGAAACCTGATAATAATTTTGGTGATAGGAAGAGTGTATTATGACATGAAAGGATTCAATTTAGAAAGGGAAAGAAGAACCTGGCTGCTAGCAAGGAATTAATATACAATGAAGGATTTAGCTCATGTGCTGTAAAAAAAAATTATAGCACTTAAGCTAAATTTAAGGTCCTACTAGTTTTGACGTAAATATTTTTTATTTTTTATTTTTTCGTATTTAGTAGGACAAAAATTTTTAGTCAAATAAAAAATATTTTCAATTGATAAGAAAAACTTCATTCAAGCGGCATTTTCTATATATATATATATATATATATATATATATATATATATATATATATATATATATATATATATATATATATATATATATTTTAATTTTTGTAAATTATTTTTCGAATTTGATATTCTTATTTTAGACCCTTAGCACTTGACCTTATTCTCGTACACACTCTCTCTTGCTCGCTGTCAAAGTTGCAGCGGCCGTTGGATTCGTGGGAGTTGCCACCACATTTGTCGTTGTTGTTAAATTTTTTTTATACGATCCAAATGCCGAAAAGTGATTATTTTGCTAAAACATGATTTCAATGAAAACATTTAAAAAAAATAATAATAATTTACGAAACCTTGCATTATAGGCCTTGTTTGGCAAATGTTTGTACATAACAGAGTAGTGAGTTGTTAATTTTATAAGTAGTAAAAAGTGATTATGTGATATAAAGAAAAAAGAATTTGTAGAAAAAAGTGAAAAGATTTTATATTGTAGTAAATTTTTTTATTTGAATAATAATAAAAAATTATTGATGTGATATAAAAAGTAAAAATAAAATAAAAAATATATATATATATATATATATATATATATATATATATATATATATATATATATATATATATTTTAACGTGAATTATTATTAAAAAATATAAAATAAAAATAAAAATAACACATAGCACTATCGTGTTCTGTTTTGTTCGTAACCAAACAAGGCGATAATTTTTCCAATAGTTGAAATTTAGATCAATACTAGCCGTGGCAATCCTTTATGTGGTTATGACAAAATAATATCGTCTTTTAAAGAAGGGATAATTGTACCTGTGGTATGTTATAATTATTTTTCATTCTCTATGGTTTAAAAAGTTCATGGGAGGTCCTCGTGGTATGCAATAATTACAAATCGATCCCTAGCGTCAAATTCTGTTAAATTTTTTAACAGATTCCGTCAAATGATACGTTAGCGACACGTGTCCATTTTAATAAAAAAAAATATAAATTTATTAAAAAATAAATAAATAAACTTATTTTTTTTAAAAAAAAAAAAAAAATTCAAAAAAAAAAAAATTCAAAAAAAAAAAAACTGAAAAAAAAAACTGAAAGGGTAGCAGGGCCAGCCTTCAGCTTTTTTTTTTTTTTTGAATTTTATTTTATTTTTTAAAAAATTTATATTTTTTTATTAAGATAGACACGTGTCGCTAATGTGGCATTTGACGAAATCTGTTAAAAATTTTAACAGAATTTGACACCAGGGATCGATTTGTAATTATTGCATATCACGAGAACTTCCCATGAACTTTTTAAACTATATGGAGTAAAAAATAATTATGACATACCACATGGATCAACGGTGCAATTATCCATTTAAAAAAAAAAAAAAAAAAGAATCGACACCTATCATTAGTCGGGGTAGGCCACATAGGTAAAGGGACACAAAACTGGCGCCAAAACCTCCCGCCAAAATGAACGGTCGGATCGGACTAGCGGGTCGGCCTGCCTGCCTATTGGGTGCCCTAAGGTGCTGGATAGGCCACAAGAAAAGGCGGTCAGCCAAACAAACAATCCGCAGAGAGAAAAATGGCAGGAGAAGAAGGGCCTTCGTCACCGGAGTCGCCGACCTCCGCAGGGTTCAACAGCGATCAGCTTCCTTTCACCAGCCGCACCTCTGAGAATTTCACAGACGATGACGACGAGGCCGCCGTCGATCCCGAGATCATCCGCGACGAGCCCGAAGAGGTCGATGAGGAGGAAGACGGAGAGGATCTTTTCCACGACGCTTTCTTGGAGTAAGTCTCATCTTTCATTTTCATTTTCCCTCGATTTCCTCTCTGTTTTCATTTCAATTAATTTGTGATTTTTTTTGGAAATTAAAAAAAAAAAAAAATTGAAATGCAGCGACTATCGGGGGATGAATGAGCAGGACCAGTACGAGTCAGTGGGGCTGGATGACTCTCTGGAGGACGAGAGGGATTTGGATCAGATCTTGCAGGATCGAAGGGCTGCTGAATTGGAGCTTGAGGTTCGCGACGGCCGCGTCAACACCAACCGCAAGCTTCCTCAGCTTCTCCATGATCAAGGTTATTTCTTTCTATTTTTCATGACCTCGATTCTGCCATATTATTTTGCTTGCAAAATCAGATTTATGGACTAATAACCTCCAACCCATCTAGATGCACAAGAAACCATGTATTTATGCTCATTCCCTGACTTGAGAGCTGGGCATTGGTGCTTAGTGTGCTCAACACATGTCAAACTTTTCATTCTTGTATGCTTTAGCTCTGGTTCTTATTTCAGTACTTCTTACTGTTCAAATCAAATTTTGATGGACCATAACCATAACCATATCAATGATATCATATATAATAATTACTACTACCAAATTATAACAGTATTTTTTTTAAAGAATGAACAATGAAATCCATGCACATGCGTAACTTGTAGATTGAAATCCAATTTTTCTTCTTCTGTAGATTGTTTTGTTGCTAAGCAACTGTGATCCAACTTGGTCTCTATCTTGCTGGAGTGTAACTTTGAAATGCTTTGTGTTGGAATGAAAATCTTATTCATCCAAAAAAAGAAATCCATGGAAATGCAGTGCATGTCTCAGGGGTTTTTCCTTGTGAAAATTAAGTTAAAACACTCGTCGCTGCTGAATTCTTCATTTTATAATCTCGACCTTTACAATTTGGTTACAGACACAGACGATGACAACTACAGGCCGTCCAAGAGGGCGAGAGCTGATTTCAGGCCTCCTGCTGGGCCAAGAAGCCACGATGACACTGATGGAATGCAAAGCTCACCAGGAAGGTCACAGCGGGGACACTCGAGAGAGGATGTGCCCATGACTGATCAGACCGATGATGATCCAGATGAGGTTTTGGCCTCTCTTAAGTTTATTCCATTAGCATCCTCAAAGCAATGATTCCCATTTCCCTGAAACTGTGGTAGACACTATCACTGTCATTTTCTTATTGCCAATGGTGTTTACATGTAGGATGAAGATGATGATGAAGGTGAATTTGAGATGTATCGCGTCCAGGGAACGCTGAGAGAGTGGGTTACTAGGGATGAAGTGCGCCGATTTATAGGGAAGAAGTTCAAGGATTTTCTACTCACATATGTGAATCCAAAGAATGATCGTGGCAACTGCGAATATGTACGGCTAATAAATGAGATGGTATCAGGTAAAATATCTTCCTATGTTTAGCTTCCACCTAGTGAACTTGTGTGAATGTGAAAGGTTGAGTCTCATTCCACATGTTGGGTAAGTTACATAATTCTTACACTCACCAAGCTCACATCCTGTTTTGTGTATTATTTGAACTGAGTCACTGTTGCTTTTGCAGCTAATAAGTGTAGCTTGGAGATTGATTACAAACAGTTCATCTACATCCATCCCAATATTGCCATCTGGCTGGCTGATGCCCCTCAATCTGTCCTAGAAGTCATGGAAGATGTTGCCAAGGGTGTTGTCTTTGATTTACATCCAAACTACAAAAATATCCATCAAAAGATCTATGTCCGCATTACCAACTTACCTGTTTACGATCAGATTCGTAATATTAGGTAATGATTGAAAAATTCATTGCTTATGGCTACATTAGATATTTTTCTTCTATTTCTAAAGATCTCCACTTCAACTTTTCTGTTTCTTTTCACTGACAAAAGTTTAATTTCAACTTTACCCTTGTTTGCTGATTTGCAGGCAAATCCATTTGAATACCATGATTCGCATCGGGGGAGTTGTGACCCGTCGCTCTGGGGTGTTCCCTCAATTGCAACAGGTAAAGTATGATTGCAACAAATGTGGGACAACTTTGGGGCCATTCTTTCAGAATTCATATTCAGAGGTGAAGGTTGGTTCTTGCCCAGAATGCCAATCAAAAGGACCGTTCACTGTCAATATTGAGCAGGTGAGTTTTCTAGATCTTTATTTGCATCTGGTATTTTCTTTTTTCTTTTTATGCTGAAAATCCAAGGAGAAGAAAAGAAAATATTACTTTGTATCTTTTGTCAAAGATATGATTGGTATTTATAAGAAAGTGCAAGGCAACTAAGCTAAATAGATGTAAAATACTGAGCTGAAGTTTTTGTTTCCTTGGATCCCAAAGAAAAAAGAAAAAAGAAAATTGAGATTTAAATTTGCTTCTTTCATGACATTTGTCAGCAGTGAGATAAAACCTCAGTTAAAAATAACATGGAACTCATTCATTTATCTTTTTTTGACTTGCTGCAGACAATATACAGGAATTACCAAAAGCTTACGCTCCAAGAGAGCCCTGGAATTGTGCCTGCAGGCCGGCTTCCTAGATACAAGGAAGTGATACTGTTGAATGACCTGATTGATTGTGCCCGTCCTGGGGAAGAAATTGTATAATCCTCTTCTTGGAATGGCTTGTTTGTACTTGTTACCTGTGTTATTGAGCACTTTCTCATTTTCAGTTTAATGTTCCATGCGGTTAATTGCAGGAGGTCACTGGCATTTACACAAATAATTTTGATTTATCTTTGAATACTAAGAATGGGTTTCCTGTATTTGCCACTGTGGTCGAAGCAAACTATGTCACAAAGAAGCAAGATCTCTTTTCTGCTTACAAACTTACTCAGGAAGATAAAGAAGAGATAGAAAAGCTGGCCAAAGACTCCAGAATAGGAGAAAGGGTTTTTTTCTACTGCACTATCTCTTTGTCAACTATTTCTGTTTCATCATGTCATTAAATACCATACTAAGGATGCTATAAACAATATTTTCAGATTGTCAAGTCCATTGCCCCGTCAATCTATGGCCATGAAGATATAAAAACTGCAATAGCTCTTGCTATGTTTGGAGGCCAAGAGAAAAATGTTGAGGGGAAACACCGATTGCGAGGGGACATAAATGTACTGCTCCTAGGTGATCCAGGCACAGCCAAGTCGCAATTTCTCAAGTGAGAACAACTTTGATCTATGTCAAAGAAACTTAATCGCCTTTGTAGTGATCATGCATTTAACTTCTCAAGAATTCTTTAATAGGTATGTTGAAAAGACTGGGCAGAGGGCTGTGTATACCACTGGTAAAGGAGCTTCTGCTGTGGGGCTCACGGCAGCAGTCCACAAGGACCCAGTGACAAGGGAGTGGACCCTTGAAGGAGGGGCCCTTGTTCTTGCTGATAGAGGAATTTGCCTTATTGATGAATTTGACAAGATGAATGATCAGGACAGGTGAGGAAAATGCTTGTATATGTGTAACTTTCTGAATTATATAATTTGGACCCTCCTCCCCTTCCCCAAAAAGCAAAACTTGATTCTCATTAGAGTATTAAAAATTTATATCCATGATCAGGGTGAGTATTCATGAGGCCATGGAGCAGCAGAGTATTAGCATATCAAAGGCCGGAATTGTCACTTCTCTCCAGGCACGATGCTCTGTGATTGCTGCAGCAAATCCTGTTGGAGGAAGGTATGAAAATGGATAAATTTGTATGAGGTGGATGGTGTTAATATTGGGGAAGTTGCACTGATCACTATGGTTTGGCAAAATAGATCATACATGAGAATCTTATCAAGATGGACACAAAGGTGCAGAAAAATTTAGAATGCCTGATGTGTCGATTATTTTTTGTTGAGCATATTTCAGATAGTGAAGGCCATCTACCAGTTCTCTCCCTTTCCAACCCCACTCCCTTATTTTCTTAACCTTTTGTTGTTACCACCCAGACAAGTTTGATTAACTGTCTTGCATTTCAAACTTTTTATTTCTGATTTAAGCCACAATTTAACTTGTATGCCTCTTTTCCAGATATGATTCCTCTAAAACATTTTCACAGAATGTTGAGTTGACGGATCCCATTGTTTCTCGTTTCGATATCCTCTGTGTTGTAAAGGTTATAATTCTGCAAACTAAATCTTTTATTACATTTTTAACACTTACTACATGATGTTAACAGTAAAGGCATTGATAACTTGCAGGATATTGTTGACCCTGTCATTGATGAGATGCTTGCAAAGTTTGTAGTTGATAGCCATTTTAAGTCACAACCCAAGGGTGCTAACATAGATGATAAGTCTGTGGGCGAATCCGATGAAGATAATCAAGCTTCTGCCAGGCCAGTTGATCCTGAGGTTTGATACTCCAGATATACTTGGTTTCTCCCTCCTAGTTGCTTCTAGATTTGACCCAACTTGGTCTCCTGCTTCTTAATCCTTGAGATTCTATCATTTCCTTTTTTCAGATACTTCCTCAAGATCTGCTAAAGAAGTACATAACTTATGCCAAGTTGTATGTATTCCCAAGGTTGCATGATGCTGATATGGATAAGCTCACACATGTTTATGCTGAACTGCGAAGAGAATCTTCGGTAAGGTTTTCTGTTATCACATATATTTGATAACGGGTTCTTGAGTGTTGATGATTTCATGATATGTCCCTCTCTTTGAATGTGCACATCTAGCATGGACAAGGTGTGCCTATAGCAGTGAGGCACATAGAATCAATGATACGGATGTCTGAAGCACATGCCAGAATGCACCTTAGACAGCATGTCACACAAGAAGATGTAGACATGGCGATTCGTGTCTTGCTTGATTCGTTCATTTCAACCCAAAAGTTTGGGGTGCAGAAAGCTCTGCAAAAGGTATTGAAAGAGATCCTCTGCCTCATGTATTCTCTGGTAACCGTTTTCCACTCTGGTGTCTTCTGCACACATTCTTCTAGATGCTACTTTTACCTATATCGATATTTCATATTACAGCACAAACTCTTTCTGCCACGTTACTATTGGCTATACAATTTGTTTACTTTTTCATAGCATTCTTGTCATTACATTCATGGAACACATGCATACAAGTGTTTACTGACATTTTTGTATAGAGATTGACATTATGCTGGGTTTCATCAGGAATACTCGTATTTGGGATTTTCTAGTACAACACTGGTCCACTGTTGCTTGCAAACACTTTTTACTGGTCTTCAAACTTGACCTGCTTTTAATTTTGCATAAGTATCAATTACTGTTAACAAGTAAGCTGTTGTTCATGGCTGAATTCAGATGCTCTTTAGTCTGCTAGTTCCATAGACCTGAACCAGTTTGGACATCCTTTCAAGCTATTACTGCTGCTTGCTGTTTACATTTTTAAACCATGATATACTATTTTTCTTTGTGAGTATTATGCAATTAATGCCCGATGCTGTCCCTTTATTAACTTCGTAAGTGTCGTGTTCTTCCACCCATTCAAATGAAAGTGTTCTGGTTGTTGACAAGGATTTGATATGTTCTTGCAGAGCTTCAGAAAGTACATGACTTTCAAGAAGGATTACAATGAACTGCTCCTGTATCTTCTTCGTGAGCTTGTCAAGAATGCGCTGCACTTTGAAGAAATTGTCTCTGGGTCTACTTTAGGGCTTAACCACATTGATGTGAAAGTAGAGGATTTGCAGAGCAGGGTGATGGAAACATAAAACATTAATTACTTTAAATAGATAAATTCGCTATATGGCCCCTTTACTGTACTGAAATCTTGGTTTGGTTTCATTTCGTGCAGGCACAGGAACATGAAATCTATGATCTAAGACCATTCTTTACTAGCCCCCACTTTGCTAGAGCCAATTTCATGTTGGATGAAGACCGGGGAGTGATTAGGCATCACCTTGCAAGATGATAACAAAATATTCCATGAGTTCTACATAGGTAGGTTCATCAATAAGTAGTCTTGGAAAATACTTTTCAAACAACAATGTCTTGTAATTAATTAAAATGCTTTAATTATTTAAATGACTTGGGTTATAACCCGAATGTATCTAAGACCCATCATTCGGATCTGGATATGATTAACTGACAGTATCAATACATTTTATTGAACAGGATAACTATTGGTAGATGCAGAACTACTTTTAGCAATCAGATACCGGTTGTGCTATCAGCTTGAACTAAACAGCTGAGTTCCAGATCTGAAATTTCCTGCTGGCTGCCCTTTGGATACACGCTTTCTTTTTAAACGTGATTTAAATTGTGGGGTAGTAGTTATAATTAAGAAAAGCATGTTTTTCTTCTTGGAGAGTTGTTCACTCATTGATGGGGATACGGAGTGTTGCAGGAAAGAATGCCTTTTTTTTTGTTTTTTTTTTATTTTTAAAGGATTAAATCCTTCTAAGAAATAAAGTTTTTTAATTATCGGAATATTAATCAATCAAACTAAAGGGACCTCTTAATTATTAAAATATTAATCGAAGGAATTACACTCTTACCACTGAACTATACCCGTTACAATTTACAATGTGATTAGTGCATATAAATATCTTAGAATGACAACTCAAGTTACAACTTAAGCCCATAAAATCATTTATAAAATTTAATCTCACCCACTAAGGAATCAATATAAAACAAAATTGGCCCAAAGGCCCAATAAAGTTTGAAGCCCATGGTAGACAATCGAAGTAGATCTGGAGACAATCGTGCATCCTAAATAGTAAATAGGAAGGTGTCCCGTCCTTTTTACTTGCTCAACTATTTTTTGTTTTTAGTAATAATTTAGACTTAAAAAGCCCTGAAGACAATCATTTCCAACATATTTTCATTACTGTGAACTAAATAAAAAGTAGGGCTCAACTCACACTATTAAAACTATGCATAGTACTATTTATCTGCTTTACATGTACAAGTAAAAAAAAACTTGATAATAATACATTTTAATCAAATCCAAACTGTCGGTAAGAAAGTTTTTTTTGGTACACTTACATGTATATCAAACATATATATTTCGAACAGTCGGTCACGAGATTTCAGTTACTCAAACATTGTTAAGCACTGAAAATGTAAAAATTCATTTCAATACTTAACATTTATACATATGTACAGTCCACACCTACTTGGTTTTGGCTTGGGATAAAGATTTCTTAAAATCTTAGGAAAACTTTTTTCAATCGAATTTATAAAAATTACACGTATTTCTTTTTTTTAATCATTTTTTTTTCTTCCAATTTTGTTATTGTTATTTTTTTTTTTTTAAAAAAAAAAAAATTGTATTTTTTACATGTTATTTTTATAAATTGAATTTGAAGAAGTTCCTCGCACCTAATTTGAATGAAAATTTTGTCGGTTTGGCTTGGCTTATACTTTATTTGTTTTTCCAGGTGTTATCAATTTTCTTTATGCTAGATTTAAACAAAATATACAAGTATTGCAATCTCCCCCCATTCTCTAAAACCAGCTCAATTTAAAATACATGCAAGAAGGAAACAGACTTTCAAATTCAGGCCGCAGGAAAGAAAATTAATTGGTCCTTTGGCTTAGTAACAATGTAGCTTTCACTCCAAATTAATTGTTCATTTGTCTTTCCTTTTTCCCATATTTGAATAGAAAAAAAAAAATTAAATTAGTCATTTGTCTTTGGCAAAGTCTCTGACATCTCCCGCATAAAAAGAAAAGGTAAATGATATGCATACACTCACATTTAATATGAAATTCGTATATATGAGATGAGTCTCACACTGTGAGTACAAATAACACGTGTAAATGTAAAAGGAAAAGAAGAGAAAAAATTAAAATGAATTGGGCATCTAGAAAACAACGGGAGTAAGTCCTTTTTTTAGGGTTGATTTTCGCCGGGAAGGGGAGGTTCCACTCCCTCCCTCCCCCGATGGTGGTACCTCTTAGTCCTTTTAGGATTATGAAGTATTTTTTTGTTCTTCCATGGTATGTATCAGTGGAGGTAGATTTCTTCCAGCCATTAGGTTGTGAAGCTTTTGTTTTTTAGGGTAGATCCGATGGTGGCTGTCCTTCTCTGAGTCTTTACAAGGCTTTGGAGCTTTTGTGTTGGTTTTTCTTCTTCTCGTTCTCTAACAGGAGGTTCATCTTGAGACGTCCGGTGAGCAGTTGTTGTTATCGTTCGTGTCGTCGATGGAGTGTTTTGGCCAAACTTCATCTTTTCCTCTATCTTTTAATGCCAGATCTGGCACTTTTCCATCGGCTTCTAAGAGACATGTGCCACTCAGATGGGTCCATTGTCGTTTTCTGGTTCTGCCGTCTTTCGCATTGGCCGTGAGGGTTATTGATGACTGGCGCATGTCTGTCACGCGCTAGGGAGGTCTTCTTCTTGAGCAGCTTGTGTCGATCACGCTGCGCCTTTTTTCGTTGTGCAAAAGTGGCGCCCGAAGACAAGGAGGCTGATCTGCTGTTTGGTAGCTCCGGGGGCAGCTCGTGCAGTACATGCGCCGACCTCTGGCGAATACAGTACCCCTACTGCCAACTTAGGTTGATTTTTCTGTTAGATATGTTTGTGTATTCCTTTGTTACTATGTACGGTCTACTCATATATGAGTCAAATTTTATTGAAATTTTTATTATAAATGAGGTTTAAATATAATTCTAGTAAAATTTATAATTCTTTTTAAACAGTTAGATCTGAGTTAAAGTATATGGGAGTCTGTCATTCGTTTCTCAACTTATATACCTTCGACTTTTTTAGAATAAATGATAGCGCAAGTTATTTTCGTTTAAGAAAAAAAAGAAAAAAAATAACGGGAGTTGGTGTGTGAAAGGGGTTATGTCAAAAATGACCCCCACTCCACCCTTTACCGAAGTGACACTGGACACTTCGTTCATCTCTACGTTTTGAAAGGGCAAAAAGTAGTGGAGCGTCAAAGTCACCCCCATCTGGAAAGGTTATTCGATCTACGCATTGCTCGCCCCTCTCTCTCTCTCTCTTTCTCTCTCTCTCTGCTCATTTGTTCTTAAGAAAGCTCTCTTTCCTCCTTTTGTTTGTTTGGTTCTGTTTTCTGATTCGGGGGCTGGCTTTGGGTTAGGGTTTGGCGATGGAAGGGAGCTGGAAAATCCATCCACTCCAGCAGGTGATAGCAGCGCTGCTGATTGCTTCCTTCGCCTCTCAGATCTGCGCTTCCGATGTGGTAACGTTTTCATTACCCCCACCCGCTCTCTCTGAAAATGTTTTAGACTTTCATCTCTTCTTCTTTTCTATTTTACTTTTCAATAAAAATAATAATTCATGGAGTATTTGCCAAATGAATAGATCTACTACGAGCCGTTTGACCAACCTTTCGAGGGGCGCTGGATTGCGTCTCAGAAGGATGACTACAAAGGTTTCCCCTCCCTCCCTTTCTCTCTTCTCTATTTTTTTAGATCCTTTAATTCCTTATATTATGATATTTTTTTTTTCCTCTTCTCTTTTGTGCTTTGAATTCCTTCAGCCTGTCTGTTTCAATTTTAGTCACCGTTGGCTTGAGGATCAGTTTGAGAATTGGAAGCTTTGCTGACATGTCTTTCTAAATAAACACTGCCCCCGATATTTACTTGTTCATCCCTCTTCAGTCACGGTCATTGTGGTTTTGATGTTGATCCTGGTTCAACCTTGTTAATGCTAATGGTGTTCTGTAATCATTTCTATGTCTTCACAGTCCTCTGAAACAGAAAATTAACCCCCCCCTCCCCCCCCACCCAAAAAAAAAAAGCAAGAAAAGGAAAAGGTTACAGTAATATCCAGATCTTCCCCCAATAAATTCTGTCATTTTTTTTTTAAAAAATTTATTTTATATAACCGGGAACCCTCGAGGCAGGGTCACTTCATGTACCCACCCTTAAGAGGTAAACCCGGGGCCTATACTTCGCGCCCCTCTCCGCATGGACCCGGTTGAGTTGCGGGCTTCGCCATGAGGGCTGGCCCCTTGAGATCGGTTTTAACTCAATGAGGGCTCAAACTTGGGAATGAATAACCCCAAGTGACCCCTTTAACCATTGAGCCAATCCCTTGGGGGTAATTCTGTCACATTTTTGCCATTGGCTGCTTACTTCTATGTGATTTCTCTACTCATTTGAAAATTATGATTATATTATTTGCTTTTTCCGATTTAGGTGTCTGGGAGCATTCAAAAAGCGAGGGACATGACGATTATGGCCTTCTGGTTAGCGAAAAGGCGAAGAAGTATGCAATAGTAAAAGAGCTGGACCAGATTAGCCTCAAGGACAGAACAGTTGTTCTACAGTTTGAGGTGCGGCTCCAGGATGGGCTAGAATGTGGTGGTGCATACTTGAAGTTCCTCCGACCCCAAGAGGCTGGATGGCAACCTAAGGAATTTGATAATGATTCTCCATATTCCATCATGTTTGGACCTGACAAATGTGGCTCCACAAACAAGGTGCACTTCATCTTTAAGCACAAGAACCCCAAGACTGGGGATTATGTTGAGCACCATCTGAAGAGCCCCCCTTCTGTGCCCTCCGACAAACTCTCCCATGTCTTCACTGCAATACTGAAACCTGATAATGACCTTAGTATTTTAATAGATGGGGAGGAGAAGAAGAAGGCAAATGTCCTCTCTGCTGATGATTTTGAGCCGCCTTTAATTCCTGAGAAGACAATTCCTGACCCAAATGACAAGAAGCCGGAGGACTGGGATGAACGGGCTAAGATTCCAGATCCAAATGCTGTGAAGCCAGATGATTGGGATGAGGATGCACCCATGGAAATTGAAGATGAAGAAGCTGTGAAACCTGAAGGATGGTTGGATGATGAGCCTGATGAGATTGATGATCCTGATTCTATAAAGCCAGAAGATTGGGATGACGAAGAAGATGGTGAATGGGAGCCACCAAAAATTGATAATCCGAAGTGCGAGAGTGCACCTGGTTGTGGTGAGTGGAAGAGGCCAACGAAGAGCAATCCTGCTTATAAAGGAAAATGGCATGCTCCTTTAATTGATAACCCAGATTATAAGGGCATATGGAAACCGCAACAAATCCCTAATCCTGATTACTTTGAGCTTGAGAAACCTGATTTTGAGCCCATTGCTGCCATTGGCATTGAGATCTGGACAATGCAGGACGGCATATTGTTTGACAATATTCTCATTGCGGGTGATGAGAAGCTTGCAGAATCGTACAGGCTAACAACATGGAAGCCAAAGTTTGACATTGAGAAAGAGAAACAAAAGGCTGAAGAAGCAGCTGCTGGTCTTTCAGATGGCCTCTCTGGCTTGCAGGTAATTACCCATTCTCCCTTGTATTTTAGTTTTCTTTGTACTTGGATGATTTCTTGTTATTTCATGCTCTAACAATTATTTTTGGATCAATAATTGCAGAAGAAGGTTTTTGACCTTCTTTACAAGATAGGGGACATTCCTTTCCTGGATGCATACAAACCAAAGATCATTGTAAGTTAAAGAACTTGTCATCATTTGTACGTCTCCGTCTAATGCATTGCTCAGTTGAGCTTGGGAGGTTCTATAACTGGGATTGTATGTTTTTCTTGCAGGATCTCATCGAAAAGGGAGAAAAACAACCCAATATAACAATTGGTGTTATTGCTTCAATTGTGGTGGTTATTTTGACAGTTTTCTTTAGAATCCTTTTTGGTGGTAAAAAAACAGCGGTATGTTTTATGCATCACTAATACTTTCATATCTATGAAAACTTATTTATGTGGTTAGAAACAACATCATTATACTTTGTTAATATTCTTTTTCCCTGCAACTTGCAGGCCATTGTCAGTGAAACACACGAAGCTGCACCTGCAGAGACCTCCACCAATCAAGAAGAAAGCAGTGGGGAGAAGGAGGAAGAGGAGCATGAGAAGGAGGATGCTGCTGCTGCCCCTCCTCGTAGGAGGTCTACCAGAAGGGAAAACTGAACTAGGAACGTAAGAATCGCCTTTGGTTGTTACTTGTGCAATTTTGAGGAGTTTGGGGATTGAGTGACTGGATTTACTTTAAGTGATGTTCCCTGAAATTTTCTTTTCTTGTTCTGTTTTTCGTGTAGCCTGTAAAACTCTTAGTAGTTTTGATTGTTGTTGTTTATGAGGAAATATGCTACGAGCCAGCCACGCTTTGACTGGCATGTTAATTACCTTTGGTCTCTGCATATTTTTTGAGGGTGGTAACTTTAGGTCTTGTCCCGTTTTTATTCGTTGGCAATCTGTTTTGATAATCTTTGCGGAATGGCATTTTGTGGTGTATGAAGTGGAGTTAAGAGCCTTATAGGCTGTACTTGTTTACTTGTTAATAAAATTAGGGGGAAAATCTTTAGGGATCACAATGCTCGCGTATAAAAAACTAGAACTGGTAGTAAAGGGCTTACTAATAAATCAGTTTAAAATATTGGGGCCATATTAATAATCTCCGGGTTATTTTTTGTAACAAAGCAAATAGGATGTGTGAACTATTGCAATTTCTTTTGGCGAATAAACCAAATTTTGTAATTTCCATGGTCCAGAACAGTGGAGAATCAAGATACGACTAGCTGAAGCACCAAACATCAGGAGACGAACAAAAAAAAAAATCACCAAAAATCGCCACATGAACAAAATCCATCCTTAAAATGATGGAAATAATTTAAATCCTTAAGTATGATTTCTCGTCCTACTGTCTTGGATATAAGCTTTGCAGAATCATGGCAATTGCGACACACACGGAGGTTTTTAGTTACGCGAATTGTTGCACTCGGTTGTGTGGTGACGAGCCCAAAAGAAATGGCCAACATTTCACTATGCCCAATTTGAATGCACTCTCGCTCTTCCTCCACATCATGGAGACTAAAATCTGGATTAGGCCGATATCCTTGGTCTTCTATTTTCTTTAGCAAACACTGTAATTCCCCATATATTCTCTCTGATCTTGGGTGGGATACATCCCCCGTGCCAAAGACGTGAACTTTGTTTCGGAACTCTATCCAACTATAAGCTTTCTTAGGATTCAAACCCATGTCTCTTACTGTTTGCCTCAATTTATCAACCATCACCCATCTTTCGCTGTTAGCATACCAGTTAGAGAGTAGCACATAGTTGTCGGCATTAAGAGGCTCCAAATCGCAGAGCTGCTCAATGACTCGCTTACCTAATACTAATTGTTGGTGGTTTCTGCAGCCATCTAGCAGTGCTTTCAGAACCTCCGCATGCCTTTCAACCTTTCGTTCCTCAATAAAGATCCTTGCCTCATCGAACAGCCCAGCGCGAGCTAGAAGACCAACCATTAAAGAATAGTCTGCGACTTTAGGTGCCTTGATGCAGCTGAAATAGAACTTTCCTTGTTCAACCATGCGTGCCGTGCTACAAGCATGGAGGACAGCAGCATATATGACTTGATCTATATGTATGCTCGACTTCCTCTCCATCGTGCAGAACAAATGAACTCCCTGCTCTCCTTGTCCATGTAAACTATAGCCCAATATCATCACAGTCCATGAAACCACATCTTTATGCTTCATCCTCGTAAAAATCCTTGAAGCATATTCGATGAATCCTGATTTCACATACATGTCCATAACAGCATTCTGGACCATGAGATTCAAGTCGATACCGCTTCTAAGCAGGTAGCCATGAATTTCTTTGCCATGCTTGTGCGCCGCCATTCTTGCACAGGCTGGTAGAACGCTAGAGAATGTGAGAGAATCAGGTTTTACCAATCCCTCCATATTCATCTGCCGAAATAATTTAAGACCCTCATTGAATCCTCCTTTCTTCACATACCCATTAATAAGTGCCGTCCATGAAATGACATCTTTTGATGGTATTCCAACAAAAATTGCCCGAGCATCTTTAATACTGCCACAATCGATGTACATTTTCAAGAGGGTATTGCTGACCAACGCGTCAAACTCCAATCCACATTTCCTAGCAATCCGGTGGAGCTTCCTGCCTTGTTGCAGCGATTTTAACATGCCACAGGCACCAACTGCCGTTGCCAACGCCACCGAATCTATCTCATCCCCTGAGTCAACCATTTGCTTAAATATATCAATAGCCAGACCGGGTTTGTTTTGCTTGATGTACAACCTGGCTAGCAGAGTCCAAGAAACGGGATTCCTATGAGGGGACTTCTCGAAAACCCACCTCGCGATATCAACGCTATCAAGACGGCCATACATTTCGATCAAAGCAGTAACTACATAGTGGTCGGAAGAAAAGCCAAGCTTGAGAGCGTGCCCATGGACTTGTTTGCCGATAAATATATCGCCGGAACGCCAAGAAGCAGTCAAAACGCGAGGTAGGGTGCGCCTATCGGGACGCGCAGTACCCCGGAGCAGCATTTGTCGGTAAGTTGAAATGACAAGGTGGAAATCTTCATTAGCGAGGTGGGTTTGGATAAGATTGTTCCAAGCAAATGTGCGCGTGTCTGAAACAGGTATTTCATCGAACACTCGGCGGTCCAATTCACCAGCCAGCCTGGTGTTAATTCGAAGATTACGGGAATATTTGGATTGGGTAGTGCTAAGTGGGTGTTTATCAGACATGAAAATGTAGGGCTGAATCTGTGCGTGCGCGCACGGAAGGACATACATGTTTCAGCTCTGCGTGTCTTTGTTTCTTATCTGAAGACAGGGTCGGGGAAGCAGGCAGTAGTGAAAAGCGTAGGCATTGCCGTTTGGAGCGGATAAGGATTAAACCAAAATGACAAAAGCTTAGAAACGGCAATGTCCTCTATTGTTTGTCCCAGGTGTGGTTTGTGCTTTCCTTTTTAATTATTATTTTTCTTTTTCTTTTTCTAAAAAAATATATCAGAAATAGGAGCAATGAATTTCATTGTTTTATTTATTTATTTATTTATTTATTTTAATAATAGTATTATTAAGTATTAAGTGTTGATTACTCTTGTAAAATGAAGAGTGGTGGTCAACATTCAATTTCGAAGACTATCGGGGTCTGATTTGTTTTAAAATCTCCATTCAAAGATTTTTTAATTGTGGCTCAAGGCTCAAGCAAGTGTCGTCAATTTGGGTTTGCTTACGAGCCACTTCAGCTAAATTACGTTCAACGGTACTTCCAAATGGAAGGTTAGTTAAGCTTTTATCATGACCCATATCATGACCTATGGGAAATTGGTTGGCATATTCACGGGGGAAGACAGACCGCCAACACAAAACCAAGAGTTCCATAACAAGCTGAGGGGTACACAGTTGCCCCAATGGCTACGACAAAGAACTTCGATTTCCAGGGGCATCAACAAGTTTGTTGGAGAATTATCATTCTCCAAGCCCAAGTGGGCCCATGAACCATCCGGGCCCGACCAGATTCAACGGAACAGTTACAAACCTCCCAGTTAAACGTTACGCGGTATGTGCGGCGGTACTAGCATAGAGGACCAATCTTTCGGTAAAGATGAGTACTACCGGATAGTGGAGACCGTTTAGGGAATCAGAACCAGCAAAATCACACCGAGAGTACTTCCGAGAGATACAACATAAAATATGCCTGGCCTGACAAGTATTAATGGCTCAGAATGAAAAATCCCCGCATTTATTAAGATTTTTAGCATTTGTTAACCAAAATGCTTAGTGGGTCATATCAGGCCAGAAGTCAAATTGGGGAACAATGCCATGCGCTGAATACTAGATTTGTGTGCCATGCCGAGGGGGTAGAAAGCCGTATCTCGTCGCCGTCCACGTCATATTAAGCTACTGTTCACCCACATCAGGTGAACCGTAACTTGGGATTGTGAAAGCTCACATGCACGAATTAATTAATGATAGAGGGTATAAATAAGAAAAGGGGCAGGTATCACTTAACTCTAACAACATTTATTCACTCTCATAAAAAGCTCTCGCTGACTTAGCCATCGGAGAAAGTTCCGCCGGCCAACCTTAGGTGTGCTTTTGTTATTTTCCAAGTCCTTATACCAAGGCCCTCAGAGAACCAATCATAAGCTGACACGTCACCGTCCGAAAACTATACCAACAAAGTTCAACAACCTAATTTAGGCATGCAAAGTCACTATGGTTAGCATATTCGTAGTGGAAGACAGACTGCCAAAACAAAGCCAAAAGTTCCATAACAAGCTGAGGGGTACACGGTTGCCCTGATGGCGACTACAAAGAACTTCGATTCTCAGGGGCATTAACAAGTTCGACAATCTGATTTGGGCACGCAAAGTCAATATGCTATCCCAAACCACGATATAGAAAATAGAAATGGGAGGACAAGGCACCATATTCTGACGCTCAGTGTAAAAGGGACAACAGGCACCCCCTCTCCATTGATCAGGAAGAAACCCAACAATAAGGGCTAAATCCGGCCAGCTCTTGATAAATTTGAAGGGCCCACTTTTGCCCAACATGAATCTCGAACCAAATGTGTAAAGAGCAAGACCCAACCGGTAGAGGGCGCATTAAATTCAATTTGAATTGTGAAAGTTTGAAGAAGAATCATCTTAACATCTCGATGGGCAAAAGTAACAAGACAACAACCTCATATATGGCTAGCTATAATCAACATTAAAAGAGGAGAAAGCTCAGCGTTAGCTTAACAAACTATGATTATAATCAACACTTACCTATGACGTTTTCTTCAATCATGAACCAAGCCGATAAATTGTAGTCTGAAAGAAAAAGGGAAGTTGTAGTTTGGAAGCCATCAATGTAGACTAATAGCTCTGTCGTGACTCGTGAGATTATGACATGAAATTGGTATGCAACAAGCTGAATGATTAAACCTCAACTAAATTTCTTAAGCCTTGACAAGTGACCCTCTTAAGTAAATTAATGCACCTCAATAGTCTAAATCTCTTTTCCATCACCTTGCATATTTGAGAAGGAAAGGCCATTAATGAGAAATTTTAAGAACAAAAGCCTTATTTCTTACCAACCCATCCGAGAACGTACCGGATACCCAAAAGGTAAAAAGGAATATCACATTACTCTTTTCTTTCATTTTCTTTTATGTGGCCCAAGCCTCAAGGGAAGGTTCACTTTCATATAAAAAGGAACCGAACCCAAGCGGAAGGAAGTGGACAAACGAGAGAGGAGACATTTGCTCAAAAATACAAAATCACAGAGAGGGAGAGGGAGAGGGAGAGGTAGAGAGAATCCCCATCTCATTCAACCATTAACATCTTATTTTCGTATCAATACATTGACCCAACATTTGTCAGAGGCTCAACTGCTATCAATTTGAGGTTATGTCATTTACCATTGCAATATCATGCGGTCACATTTTTATTCCCTTAATCACTTATTATTTTCTTCATTGTTTTAACTGATGAACAAACGGTTAGACGCACAGTTACTATTACTGTGAACACGCATATAATGTCATTGATAAACCTGCTAAGTGTGCTTCCATCATTGGTATGAATATGACATGATTATCACTTCTAAACTTGTTAATATACTGCTAATGCCGAACCTGTACGTATTATCATTGTCATTGAACCTATGGAACTATATGTAATTACTGTTGATATTGAAGTCATGATTGTCATCACCGCTGCAACTAAATATAATGACTATTGATTGCTTCAAATGAGCTTTCTTGTCAATTGTCATGCCTGATTTAATTTTAGACTCAAGTCTTTTGTATGCCTACATTGCTTCATTAGCTGCCAGCTCTCCCAATTAGCGTGAGTTTCGGGCTTCAAACCATCTCTAACAAACCCGGGTCCAAAGGGGTTGTCCACCCTATTTCCAATACCTGGGCAACAACCGAAAAGTGTCCCAACAATGTGTTTTATATATAAGACTTCCTTCTTTTTCTTTTTCTTTTTCTTTTTGAAAAAATGTTATAAAATATTGACACAAATGTAAAGTGAAAAAGAAGCTTTAACAATCAAAGCAAATTTTAGTTGAATGGTCTTTTATCACAACACGGGATTTAGAAATTTGTGATCCCCACTATATTAATCTCAACAATGTTGACTCACTGTAGCGCATAACCTATCCTATTCCTATCTACTAACAACCACTTTCCCGCTCGGGAAAAAAGAAAAAGATTGAACACGTGGTTTGAATCGGTAACAAATAACATTTTGGAGTACTTTCAAATGTGACAAATGAAAAATAACAACGTTTAATTAATAATTAAGTTATGGTTCATCTATATAATATATTTATGCATATATGCTTCAACACGATTTGGATCTGGCACACCAACACAAATTGTCACAACTATTGTGAAATACACATAGGCCATACAGATATAATAATAATTTTGAAAAATGAGAATAAGGTTACGAGAGGAAAGATAATCATTTCTATAGAGTAATATAACAAACTTTAAAAAAAATATATAGAAAAGAAAAAACAGCAACGAGTAGTTGGTAATTGACTAATTGGCTTTGTAAAATATAGGTGAACCATAATGAAGTTTGGCGCATCCGGTGAGGGGTACAATCACTGTTGTAAAATTGGAGAAGCAGGGATATGAAGTAAACAAAGTGTTGGCCAGGGAACCCACGGCTCTACTTGATTTTCAAAATTTTATTTAAATTTAAGTTATATATATATATATGGTTAAAGTAAATTTGATAATTATTATTATCAAAATTGAGCTTAATCCATCATTCTTATATTATTATTAGTTTCTCAAATGAGAAATTCTGATCCTGAGTCCATAAGATAAGCTAGCCAACCGCCCATTAATAAGTGGATACAGTGTTATATTTGTTTTTTTTTTTTTGTTGCTATTGGCTGAGAAGAACCGGCCTAAACCATTAATAGCCGCAGGATTCACGGGGCTCTAGATCTACGACTGAAGCGACACAGCGCAAACACAGTGCTACCACCGGAAGCGGTCCCCCGGTCAAAAAAGGTGAACGTACGGATGTGCTCCTGGTTGTTAAAATTTGGATGAAGAAAATTAGAAAATACGGAGGGAACATGATGGAGCAGCTCAAGCCTGCAGCTAGATTCATTTTGACGACTATCACAGCTTTTTACGATGATGACACGGGACTGTCATGACGCGTATCCCGACTCTCCCAGGGGCCTAAAGCTTAGATTTGGTACAACTACAAGCTGGTGAGCGGTGCACGTGTGACACAAACTAATAATATATATATACGCACACAGAAGTCGGCCCCACGCACGCATTATGCATTGGCAATCTGGAAGCTGAGTTTGTTTGACTGTTACTTTGTCATTTTCCCTATCTCATCTTCTAGTAGCAGGGTGCCAGCTCTCCGAAGACCGCACAGTCCAACTCTGCCAACCCAATTCATGCACGAACGCGAACGCCACTAATTTTTTAATACCATTTTCTTTTTTTAATCTTTTTATTCATTAAAGTTGACGTGGCGTAGTCCGCATTTAGTGCATGCAAACGATTTTTTTTTTTTTTTTTTCCTTTTTAATATTGGAGATGGAAGGTAGTTAAAAAAAATTAAAAAATAGTGTATATTAGAATTAGTCATGCAAACCCATAAGATGACTAGGATGATCCCATATATATCTCCAGCCTACTCTTTGAGTGAGGTGTAAATTCCGTAAATATTCCTTGATTACTAACTAATTTGTTTATCCAAGCCGTGAGCGTGGCTTATAAGCAAAACTGCAATGCACTTAAATTGCGCAGAATTAAATAGGAATGCATGCCTTGGCGTAGAGTTGCAGTTTTTCAAAGATTGGACCAAGATAGGATAAAGCCTTGCATCCTAGCTAATTAATTAACGCATCAAATTAAGCCTACATCCTCTGACCAACAACCAGTTAATTAACACTGGACTAATTCATTCCCATCTCACCAACACACCAAAAGACACCTTCCTTTTAGCCCAGAAAAGCTTAAAAAATCTTTTTGCTGAACTTGAATTGCTCGCAAGTAAGTTTAAGGTCTCTGGGTTATAAAAAGAAAAGAAAAATGATCATAATTCATAGAAAAAACAGTACTCTGACATGAAAAAAAAAGAAGAAAAATTTGCGAACTAGACATTCTTCCAAACTTGGTGTTTGGATGATCAAGAGAATTTGATGCAATGATTGTGATAGACATCGTTAATATTAAGGGGAAAGATAAAAGTGCAATGAGAAAGAAATTGCATATCAAAAGCATTTAATTTATATCTACCCAATTGTAATCAAGTTTACAGAATATTCAGCTTCTATGTAAAAACCTTAAAAAAGACCCAAACAAAAAAGAAAAAGAAAAAGAAGAAAACAAAAGGCCAGCTCGTTCTTCAAATATCATTTTCTTGATCTAGTCTTGATCTTGGCTTTTGAAGGATGCTTGCTACAAGTTACATAAGGGTGGTGTTCTGATATGAGCGTCTTTTGAGGTCCTTTGGGTGAGTGAGATTTCTTCCTTCTCTTTATCCCAAATGAAGAGAGTTTTCTCTTCTCTGTCTCTCTTATCGTTTCAAGCTTCGGCTTCCATTGATGGGATCCAACAAGCTGCGCGTACTCCTTCTGCAATTGAGGCGTAGTACATACTACACTCTTAGATTTACTTGAACTCTCATTATTTTCCCCCTCTCCGATCTCCCCTTCTTCTAATAATTGCGATATGAACTCATCCGAGACGCGTATCCTTAGAAACCCAGATGGGGTTTTCTCAATATCAAAAGGTTGACAAGCGGATGCTTTCTTTAGAAACGCATTCCTCGAGTCTTTAGAGATCAATGAATTAGATGATGAAAGAGGGGGTTGTACGGGCGGAGAGGAGGCGAATGAGGCTATGGTCACGAATGACAGGACAGATTGGAAGAAATGCTTGGGAAGAAGAAAGTACTTTTGGCCCAGCTGAAGCTGCTCATCCTCGGAAAGAGCCGGAATCTTCTGGCCTATGTAAAACGAATCGGCCCGGCACACCAGGTGCTTTGGAAACTCTACCATGAGCTGCGAGACGTGGATTGGACGGCGATAGACCTTGACGAGGCCGTCAGATTTGATGAGCTTTATCGGCGGCACGGGTTGTTCCGACTCGGGCTTGAGTTGCATGCAAGACGCATGGCTTCCCATTAAGTGGAAACACCATGGTATCATTTGGAGATTGAAGTATTTGATGATGCCCATTATCTCATAATCCTCAGAAAGAAAGAAGTACAAAAAAGACTCAAGCACAGATGTGAGAAACCTTCCGATAAGCTATAGAGTCACAGGTTTGCGTCTTCGTGGGGATGGGATTTTGATTGGAAGGAGATGAATAAGAAGGTGCAGGAGAGAATGCGTGATTTAATATAGAGATTATATGGATGAATGGAATAAGATCATACACTGTTTCGGTTGGATGCTGATGGTGATGGAGAGAGAGAGAGAGTTGGGTAGCTTGGTTTTTAGCGAGAAGACTGAAGAGAGGCGTGTGACCCGGGTAAAGGTTTTGGCACATCTCGTACTTTGTATTTGCCTTTTCTTTTTTTTCTTTTTTTTTTTTTTTTTTTTTTTTTTTTTTGGTATTTTGAAAGTTTGACACAAGTTTGACTCAAACTTCTCTCCCATCCTTTTCTCCGACGCCAATTGAGGCCAAAAGAGAATTTTGATTCAAAATCCGATCCCGCCTTTTATGAGCCTCGCTTTTGTTTCTTTTATTGTAGTCGTTATATATGGTATTGTGGGCCCAAGGGTGTAACCTTTTTATTTCATCATATTCATATAAAAGTTGATGATTGATTATCATACTTATAAACTTATGATATTTATTTTATTTGTTGACACTCATCTTTAAGGGTGAAATAATCGCCCGTTAACCGCCCATAACCGCTAACCGTATAACCGCAAAACTGTTAAAACCTCCATAAAACTGTTAACCGCTAACTACCTTTATTATTATTATTATTATATATTTTAATTTTTTTAATCTTTATATGTAAAACGACGCAGTTTTTGTGTAAACACCAAAATTGCGTCATTTTAGTGCATACCATTTTAAAACAAAACCTAATTCTTCCTATTGTAAACAAAATTTCTCTCTCTCACTCTCAGTGCGCCGCACACCTCCCCCTTCTCTCTCGACTCTCACTCTCTTAGTCTCTTTGTGTCATTGAGATCGTGCTGCCTTTACCGATGGTCCAATCGTGTCGCCTTCGTCAAGATTGGGTCGCCTTCACCAGGTCACCGAGATCGTATTGCTTCTTAGATCTGAATATGTGTACCTTGATTTGTTATTCTATGCCTTGATTTGTTATTCTAGGTCTTAAATCTGAATCTTTGTGGTAGATGATGTGAATCTACTAGTTGTTTTTGTATGATCGGCGATCGATGTAGGCGGTAGGACACCAACAGAAAAAGGCTAAAAAAAATAAAAATTCTTTCCTTTTTAATATATATATTTAAATAATGTGATATACTCCTCTATATTATTAATATTATTATTATTTGATAAAATATCACCACTTGAATGCTTCGCTCGTCTCTACTATTAACTTTAATCCAAATGACAAAATAGACGTGATTGATTAGTGGTTAACTCCCACTAAATTTTACTCACCAAAATAACTAAAAATTACTTTTTTCTATTCTGATGAGCTACTTTATTAAAATTCCCCCAGCAGCCTCACCATTTTAACTAGTCAATATTCACTATTCCATTTAAATAATAATTTTTTCATATTTCTTTATTTTTTCTCTATATAATATTTTTATTAAAAATCATTTATATCCATGAAATAAGGACATTATCGTGTGAGAGATGAGAGATGAGAGAAGAAAATGAGAGAAAAAAGGAAAAAATTGTGCTAATCATGTGAGAGAGAAATGTGAAATAAAATTTGGTGAGTGGGTTGTTGAGTGAAAATGCCTGGTCTAATTTGACTAGTAATTTCAGTCATCAAATTTTTTTGGTTAAAATGGTGAGGCTGCTGGGAGTGGTTTTTAAGAGTTTTCATCAAATTAGCTCACCAAAATAGCTAAAAAACTAATTTAGTGAGGCTACTAAAAATGCTCTAAAGAGATTTAGAATTGCTTATATTGAAATCCTTGTTCAACCCAGAAGAGGATGGATAAGGGGATACTAGAAGTATATTCCGACCGAGGTACCTGACACTTTTTTTTTTTTTTTTTTTTTTTTTTTTAACAAAGGCAGCTGACCTAACTTGCCTCATATCATATGGAGTTCATTTTTCTATTACCAATAACTTCTTATTATATAGTTAGACCGAATTTCTATACTCTATATACAAACAAAAGAATATCTCTTTTTTCTCCCCTCTTGCTCTTCATGTGCTGAATGGTCTAAGGAATGGGTGACAACAGTGTACAATTCCCGATGGATGTAAGCCCCCCACCCCACCCCACCCCACCCCACCCACCCTTTTTTTTGATTTTGTGATTGGTTATACCGTTATACTGGGAAAACTAGAACAATATGCGTGCCAAGTATTAAAAGAAAAAGAAAATAACTTTATGATGTATATTATGCCTCTACTTATAAAGTAAAATAATTACAAATTAAAAGTTGGAACTTTCTTTATTATATATATATATTTTTTTTTCCAATTGAAATAGATTAATAAATAAACTAAAATATAAAAATATAAAAAATATATATCTAAAATGCATTAACAAACAAACCTTTAATCTGTAAAATTTTCACTCTATAAAAGAAATAAAAAAGAAAAGCAAAGAAAAGAGGAGTCAAAATAGGCGTCTCGGACCAATCGGGGTCCAGAAAGACAACAGAAAAGATGTTAGGGTGATTCGTCGTGTGAGTGTAACCCACCCCACCCATCATATTCGAATAATCGTAACCTTTGGGAAGACAATTCCAAGGTGGGTAATGGGATATGTTTTCAATTAGTGAATCAATCGCATGGCGCATCTTGATCCGTTCTTTGACTGGGCAACGCACGTGCTTAGGTGAGGGTCTTAAGGAAAGAAATGCGCTTGTACAGTTGTACTGGCACAGCAAGCCGCACAAGAACAAATGTCGGCGTTGAATGGAAGATCCATTTCGGCACGAGTCTAGAAAGCCGAAACAGTCTCTATCTATCTCTATGACTCTATCCTCCCTCAACAAACGCGTGTACGACATTCCTTGTTTTGCTTTGGCCTTTGGGTCCAATTCCAAAAGATGGGGCTCTTAGCCTTAGGAGAAACGGACTTCTCCAGAAAAGAAAAAGCCCATAAAAGCGGAGGCCCAAAACATTGCCGTCCCTTCCCTGTCTCTCGATTCTCTCTACATCTGCATTCTGCAAATTGCAATACTCCGCAGGGAATAGGATTTATGGTAATTAATAGAATCAAATAAAATCTGGGGAAAGACAAACAGAGCTAGAGAAAGAAATGGCGGGTGTTGGTGGAAGAAATAGATGGTGGATCATAGCGGTGGTTATCGTACTAGTAGGAACAG
Organism: Alnus glutinosa; assembly: GCF_958979055.1. Taxonomy (NCBI): domain Eukaryota; kingdom Viridiplantae; phylum Streptophyta; class Magnoliopsida; order Fagales; family Betulaceae; genus Alnus; species Alnus glutinosa. Next base: position 226,045 of record NC_084886.1, on the reverse strand, counting down.
CGAGGGAGCTGAGTAAGCGCTACGGATGGGACAAAGAAGGGGGAATGAAGGCATTGAGGGAATGGTCGGATCGGATGGGGGTGTGGGCCATCCCGGCCTACATTGGGGTCCACACCCTCACGCTGGCCCTCTGCTTGCCCTACGCCGTCTTCTTCGAGGCCGCCGCGTCTCTCATCTTCGGCTTCTTCCCGGCAGTTGTCTGCGTCTTCTCCGCAAAGGTGCTGGCTGCTTCCCTCTCCTTCTGGATCGGCAGGTCAGTGCCTCTTCCCTCAATTTCCTTCCTTTCTCATCAGGGTTTCATTTACTGTTCTATTGCAATGAAGGGTTTGCCTTATCTGGGAGATTTGCGCTTTTGACTACCCTTTTCCAACGCATAAAAATTAAGCCTAGTTCCTTGGGTTTTATGCTAAATGCAAAACAGCCTTCTTCCATCTATATGCTCTTGTCACTCACTTTTAGTTATTTGACCGGATGGGAGCCTCGGAGGCTAATGAATGCAACTTTCTCTTGTATCAGATTAGGGAATCATGTTGTTCGTCTACTATTTCCCAACACAAATTCATCCTGATTCATTCCGTCTCGAGTAATAAATTCCACACTTGTTCATACAAATGAGATGCATATGCCTGATGTAATCCTAATATGTTAGGATTACATATCTGTTATCTTTATCTCATGGCTTTGTTTTATCTTTATCTTATGGGAATAGTATCTAAGTAGAAGTAATATTTAAATAAGAGTCTATCTCTTAAGATAAAGAGATAGTCGGTTGATTAGTATTAGAAGTAGTCTTTTAATTTTAAATAAGAAGTGTTATCTGTTGTTAAGAGTAGACGTTTAGAAGTATGGTTGGTTGAAACCAACCGAAGTCCTTGCACATCAATAGGTCTCTAGCTACTTGTGGAATTGTATTCTACTTAAGTTGTGTCACCTATTTGTATTTAAGGAACATTAAGTAATGGAAAGAAAAGTTGAATTATTGTTTGATAAATACAGTTTACTGTGTTTTGGGAGTTCTTCGCTCACTCGAAACAGCCAACTTATCCATTTCCTGTATTCTTTGTCAATTGGTTCACATGCCCATCTCACTTCTGCCCTCTCCTTGCTTTAGTAGTTTGTCAAAGTTTTCTTCAGCTATTGCAACATGCCAAGATCCAACTCATTTCCTCTATACGTACGGAGAATCCAGTTCAAATTCAGCTCTGATGTATTCTTAAAAAACTTGCCCTTTTCCAGGTATCCAATGCAAACAATATTCTTGTAGTAGCTAAACAATTACTTGGGCATTTTGGTGGCTTGGTAGCTAGACCAGGCCCTTTCATTTTAGGGGGTTGTTCTTCATTGTTAAGAGAGGGTCAAATGTTTGTTCCTGTAATTTTAGCTTGTTGCTTTGGTAACTGCTTCAAGCTAGGCTTGTTCCTGGCTTAGTGTTTAGGGATTCTTTATCTCTACTCACTACCTTAGGCCTTCAGGCTTCTGTTGTTGTAGTTCTGGGACTATGCCATTTGCCTTTAGGCTGATGTATTTGGGTCTGTGTTATTTGCCTTAGGGCTAATATATTTGCCTTAGGGCTAATATATTTGCCTTCGGACTGTTATGGTTTGAATGAATGTCCCGTTCAAAAAAAAATATTCTTGTAGGTCCTACTGTTTCAACTTTCAATTTCTAATTTGCAACATCTGCAGCCATAGCCACATTGCTTAGGTGTTTGTAGAAGCCTGAAATTGACTTCCCATGAGTGGTAATCTTTTTTTTTTTTTTTTAATACTTATCCAAAAAGAGAGAGAAGAAGATAGAGATAAGAATAAGCATGCTAGTCGTACATTCAACACTTGAGAGAACATGCAATGTCTCACCTCCTGGTTGATCAATGTCTTATTTTTCTCTCGGTGGTGGAAGAAAGCATGGCAGGCTCTACACTATAGGAAATGTGAATTTAATCATTTATTTAATATTTCAACATTTACCCTCAACAAGTGAAGCCCAACACGTAGAATATTTTATTGAATGATGGCAAATTATGGAGTTAAGGTTTGAATTTAAGACTTGTAACGCCCCAACCTGTTAGAGTTAGGTTTGTCAACTTGTTATCTCAAATGAGTAAAACATTATAAGGTTTACCAGAACAATTTACTTTGTAACGCTCCAGGTAAAAGCACTAGTCGCATCTACACTATCACCGAAAATGACTAGTCAATTTGAAGCTTCCATAGAATCTTTTTATAAAGCCTAATTTCACCTAGTAACTAAGCAATTTAGAATTTAGAACCTATGAGTATCTTTATAAACTACTCACTCTATGTGGGCTACTTATATCTTCCCAATATGGGACCGGAGTGTTACAAGAACTCTACTATGATATCTTGTTATATTACTATTTATTCTAAAAGCTTAAGCCAATAAAAAATGATAAAAGGGCGTATGAGAGTATCTTGAGTGGGGTTTTTTTTGTAGTTTGGGCTTTATGGGGGTATCTTCTGTATATTGGGTTTTTGAGGGCTTTGGGTATTGGGTGTGCGTAGGTTCTTATGGGTTTTCTTTTGTGGGCTAGCTGGGTGTTCCTATATATACTTCATGTGTACTTAAGGGAGCTTTTCGCTTTTTAATAAAGTTTTTTTACTTATCAAAAAAATGAAAAAATGAAAAATTTCATTATTATCACTCATAGAGCTAGGGGTGAGCAAAAACCTGCGAACCCACCCCAACCCGTGCGGGGCGGGGCGCGGGTTTAAGTAATTTTTTTCCCTGGATCCCCGCCCCGCCCCGCGTAAAATAAAAATAAAAATGTCTAACCCTAAATCCCTAAACACTTCTCCTACGCCGCACCCCTCCTCCCCCCTCATTTTTCTTTTCTTTTCTTCGTCTTCCAGAGACTTCTTCACGATTTCCTGCATCTGCTCCGTTCTTCTTTAGTTCTTCCCATTTCTTCTTTGGGAAGAGATGACCATGGAGCCCCGTTCTTCTTCAGTTCTTTCATTCTTTTTTAGTTCTTCTCATCTCTTCTTTGGGAAGAGATGACTTGATAGGCCTAGCCGAGTCGTCAGTCCTGTGGGGACGTCATGAAGCTCCAGATCAGGGTTGACGAGGAGACCGGGAACGGCGGGAATATCGTTGACGCTCGCTTCAAGACCGGTATTGAATGATTCCCCTCTGACATCTCATCCTTTTTTGTGATTTGTTTGAATCTGGCTTTTGTGATTTGTTTGAATTTGATTTTCTTGTTTGGTTCTTGAGAAAATCTAGCTTTGGTTTGGTTTCTCATGTATCTAGGAATAAAATCCACATATTCCCGCACAACTCGCACCCCCCGTCCCGCATCACCCCGCACCGCACGGGTTTTCCCCATTTTGTGCGGTTCGCGGGTGCGATTTTCGCAACCCGTAGGGGTGCGAGGCGGTGCCAAAAAATGGGCATCCCTGCCCCCCCTTCCTCCCGCCCCATGCTCAGCCCTACATAGAGCAAATGAGTTTGGAGGGGAAATGTCTAAGTGATGAAAGGGGTGGGGTGGTTTACGCGTATTGTAGAATTCAGTTCATGAAAAGTACCACTAATTAATTGAGGAAATGGGAAGTTGTTATAGATTATAGGTAATCTGCTGCCGATTGCATCTTTAAAGAGGATCATTTTATTCAAGTTGAATGAGATATAAGCACAAGAAGCTAGCTAGAGAAGAATGTGGGATGAGGATTTGGCTGTACATAAGAGCTTAATGGCATATGAGAATTTTGTTGACTGAATAACGTGATTGGATTATAGCTATGTCCTTTGGCCCGATATGATACAAAAACAGTTCACATTTGCCCTTTATCCTCCATCTCAGATTGAGATCATGTGCAATACCTAGGTATTGCACACGGTGCAATAGCCCTAAAAACGGCCCATAATTGTCACGTCATCAATGCAGATTAAAAATTGAAACTTTCACTCTTTCAACCGCGAACACCTACCTCCATCGTCACAGCCACTATCACTCTACCACCACCACCAAAAGTTTCTCTCTCTCTCTTTGGCAGCTTTTGGGGTCACCTAACCCCTTCAATGCCAAAGAGGGCTGTTCGGCCATCCAAGGTGGCCGAACCGCCCCAGTGGCCAAAGGGAGTGGTTCAGCCATGCCTAAAGACTAGCTGTAGGTGGTCGAACCACCCCAGTGGCTCAAGGGGGTGCTTCGGCCACCCTAAAGACCAAGTTAGGTCCATACCTCTAATTGGCCTATGGGGTGGTCGAACCACCTTCTTTGGCTATTGGGGGTGTTGTATGGAAATGTTGTAATTGCATATTATGATCAGAGAATAATGGAAATAAACTAAGATCATTGACAAGAAAATCATATCAGAAGTCTGCCTCTTCAACATTCCCTTTATCCCTATGGAGATTGTTGGTATCCACTTCTCCAGTTCTCCTCAATTCAAATTTTGTTTTTAAAATGTCTCTCTCTCTCATGCGTGCACACTTCTCATTAAATACATCTTGATAATGTGGGTTATTTCAGGTTAGTATTCAAGAGTTCAAGTTCAGCGATGGAGTGGGCCCAGAGAAACAAATACTTCCATCTCCTTTCCAAAGGAGTTGAGCGTGATGGTTGGAAATTTGTTCTTCTTGCTCGCTTCTCACCCATACCCTCCTATGTCATAAATTACGCCCTTGCTGCGACCAAAGTTGGGTTCATAGTGGATTTTCTGCTGCCAACAATTATTGGATGCCTGCCAATGATCTTGCAGAACACGTCCATTGGCAGCCTCGCTGGTGCTGCTGTTGCTTCAGCATCTGGTTCTCAGAAATCTCAGGTTTGGTCATACCTTTTCCCTGTAATTGGGATCGCATCAAGCTTTCTAATCTCCTTGAGAATCAGAAAGTACTCTGCTGATATCTCAGCGGCTGAAGCATCTAACAGTGAGCATGTTCATGACTGTAATAAAGACATTGATTCATCCCAAATCTTGTCCAATGGACAAGGAAGCAAGATCCCGAAAAAGAATCAATAACAGTTAACTCCAATTTTGTGATTCCTTACATTTCTTTTGTCCCATTAACAGATGATTTGTAGTTTTAGAAATATTATTGTGTTGCAATCTTTAATGTATGATTTCTTGGATGATATATGCTTTCTCAACATTCTCGATCCAGTAATTGTTTTTCACCTCTGACTTACCTTGAAGCGTTTAGTGGTATTGTGATTCTGTGAAATGTATTAGAAGCTAACAAAAATAAATAAATAAAAAATTCACAAATCACAATGGTGAAATTATAATAAGGAAAATGCTGAGGATTGATAGTTAAGTAACCAGTACATAGCAGATAAAGCCTTTAGACCTGATGCTAAGGTGGGTTCCGCGGCTGTCTCATGTTATATAGTCTATGTTGGAGGATGTTATTAAGACTGACCCTGGCCTCATAAATTTAGATGTCTTGCTTCAAGCCTAATTTTCGGGAAAAAAAAAAATCATAGCTAATATATGTTATGTAATTTTACATCAAGCCATGGCCCATGCGTGTGTTTATTGTTCTGTTTTTTTTGTAGAGAGATATAATACAGTCGTACACGTTGGTTACTTTGAACTTATTCGTTGCTACTCAGGAAGGAATGCACAACAACCTTGTAAGTTCGTGTTCAGTTGTCCTGTCTCAATCCAAGGCAAAGTTGAAAATTAAGATAATCTCTTGTTTAAGATGATGCATATTGCCATATAAATGTCGGTCTTGTTTAAAGATTCAATCCTGAAAGCTGAAGATGTGTGGTATCAGTCACTGTCACACTCCTCGGCAGTCCAAAACATCTCATCTCGCAAACCCACTGACCCAGCCCAGATTTCTATATGTTGAGTTCATTCTGCAAGCAAGCAACCAAGACTTCCAAGTCCCAAGTCCCAAGTCCCAAGGGGTTTGAAAAGGAAATTATACTCACCGCACGCCCGGGTAATAAGGGTATTTCCTAACCTATTCCTAAAGCCGAAAGGACTTGGAAAAGACGTGGAGTCCCTCAAGAGTGTGAGAAACGGTTTCATCAATCATCAACCTCTTCCTCTTGCTTCCAAGCACGGCAAGGGGGGGGGGGGGGGGGGGGGGGGACGTACAACGTGTCAAGGACGGGCCTTGCATATTCGGCAAGAAAATGAAACCCTAACTCTTTCTATAGCTGAAATAAAGAAAATATAAGACTTGTTCTAAGAATTGGAACACAACGGATTTCTACGCTTATTTTCTTGTTGGGTCCACAACATGCTATTGAAAAGAAAGCTCTCTAGACTCTAATACAGGTTGGTCAGTTTCATCATTACTCGAGTAATGTTATTTTTTACATCTATTTATTACGTTTATTTTACACTGGTTGACGTATCGTGTTTTAAGTGACATCTCACGTTAGTTATGTTAGTCACTTAAGACACGTTATGCACAACAAAAATTTTTAGTGGAATGATATACTTTACACCATAATTACACTATGCTTATATGACATGGATTAATAGCATTTGGATTTTATTTTCTTTTTCTTTTTCTTTTACTTTCTTTTTAACAAGGACTACTAGCTCATGTCACGTAAGCATAATGTGATAATGGTGTGGAAAAAAAAAAGTATCTCTTTTGGTTTTTTTTTTTTTTTTTTAATTCAAATATGGAAAGAAAGAAAATGAAAATTACAACAAGATAAAACACAAAATGACAAAAATTAGCTACAAACCGGTTTAATAAATTGACAAGTGTCTTAAAACATATGAAAGGCACATGTGATTTTTAATAGATTTTAACGATGTTAACTTCCCGTTTGTTTTTTTTTTTTTTTTTTTTTTGTAAACCTTTATTCTTCTAATCGACTCTCTGTATCAAATAAACCTAACCTTTAATTATTCTAACTCCTTTTTCTTTGTTTTATTTTATTTTTATTTTTTCCAAGTTAGGATAGTCCAGCAAGTTCTAATTTTTTTTTTTTTCCTAAATGGACCAATTTTTTCCCAGTTTTTTTGTTCTAAACGGAACAATTTTTTCCATTTTTCTTTTTTTGTTTTTACTTTTTTCAAGAAACAGTTTCGAAATAGAGAAATAATGTGCTGTACCCATTTTTTGAAACAGTTTTTATCCATTGCGTCCGCGTGATCCAGGGAAGATGCAGTCCAACCGTATGCTTGGTTTCAACTTGTGTTTGTTTCTCCGAAGATGCAGTTAAGAGGGAAAAAAAAAAAAAAAAACCTTGGAAAAAAAAAGGGACAAAAATTAGCTAAGATAAAAAAAGAAAAAGAAATACTCATTAGCATAAAAGAACCGTCAAGTAAACTTGCTGTTAAGAACCATCATGAACTTTTTGTGAAGAAAACAACTTGGAAAAAAACAATTAATTGAAAAGAGAACATGAAAAAAAATAAAAAAAAAAATGGAAAGTTAATACCATTAAAATCTATTAAAAGTTATATGTGCATTTCACATGTTTTAGGACACTTGTCAGCTTATTAAACCAATATGTAGTCAAATGCTACAAACTGGTTTGTAGTCAAATGTTACAAACCGATTTTTAGCTAATTTTTGTTCACCACAAAATAGGTGGGAACCCAAACAAAAGTGCTTCCTTAAATTTTCCTTGTAAGGAATCAAATTACTTTTTACTTTCACATTCAAATAAACTTCTCAATATCTTCCCTTGTCATTTTTCTAACAATTTAAATATTTTTTAAATTAAATGCTAAAGGAAAGAAAAATGAAAGAGAAACCATTAAATATTGTTCCAAATAAATATAGGAAAGAGATTAATTTTTTTTATATTAAAATAATGTTAATGAAATCACTTTTGTTTTCCTATTGATTCCCCTTGCATTCCCTTATTTTAAGGGAATAGGATTCTTTGCATTTCATTTCCGAAACATTTTATGGTCAAGATTTAAAGATTTTTTTTTTTTTAGAGAGTCAAGATTTAAAGTCGATGCATCTAATTGTGTACATAACTTCACATAATTTAATTTTTAAAAGACGTGTCAGCATTAACTTCATATATACTGTTACATACATCAACTTTAAATTCTGATATTTCATTTAAAAAAATGGAGAATATCCTATTTTTAATTTAGAGAACAACAGAAAAATATGTTTGAATGAATTTTTTTCAAAAGTAATTGGTACGTTTAGAGAATAAAATGAGTTATAAGAAAATTGGTGCTAGGGCTAGAAGCCTCTATCAGTATCCGACCAGAAGACGTGGGTATTTCAATTATTGGAAGGCTTCAATAATTGAATTCCAAGCCGCGTGTTGACAAAGAGAGTATGAAACAAAAACATATTTTGTATTTTAGGTAGTTTGGGGAGTCGTTAAGGTCAAAATGAGTAGATACGTTTCATGTTCAAATTTTCAATTCATTCCTCATGGCCGCACTTTACGGGCATCAACGTCGGTCCATTTCTTTCTACAAAAACAGCTGGATAAGTCGAGTCGATCTTTACGGCTTTAGACTGAAATTACGTCCAATCTTCGCATCACACTAAAGGAAAATGACTTTTGTGCAGTTCTTGGGCAAGATTTTGGAGATATGAGATGGGTTTTATGCGGGAGGTTTCACTGCATGGGTTTCGCACGAGACTCATCTCATATCTCTAATGTATTAATTTAACATAATTCAGATAATTAATTTGATCAGTTTTCAATCTAAACACCACGGATAAATTTACCGCAATTCAATAAAGCATAAAATACAATCAACACAAATATTTGGTGATCAAACATCAATCATACTTTTGGGTAGATCGAAGTGTTAATCGAACTCTCGGGTTTTTGTTATCATCCTTCATGCAATAGTTCGCTACAATCGTGCATTGATTGAAGTATCGATCAAACTCTCGAGAATTTGTATTATAATATGCCACGCCGGTTCAATCGAACAAATCAAAGTCTTGAATTGTCTTCAATTCTTTATACTTAGAACCAAACTTTTACAAGAAATGCTAGCTTCTCAAAAAAAAATTTCAAAATTTTGTTCTCAAATGATGTGTCACAATCCCATGAGTTTGTAACACATTTTCTAAAATGATAAATCACATAAGATTGTGACACATCATTTAGAAACTAAATTTTGAAATATGTTGCATTTCATTTCCCAACTTTTACACCGACAACCATAACTTCAAACGTAAACATTACAACACATACAGATGTAATGTTTTGACACATGAAATTACCAACACACACTTAAAACCTAACAACGTGATTATCGGCTTTTAATCGGTGGGAGACAGTGCGAAAACACCAAATGTGACCTCGATTTTCTTTCTTTCAATTTGTTTTGTCTGTTCCTTTCCGGTTCACGTTCGCAACATCGTCCACTCATCTACTTGGTTCGAAGATAATAAGATAAGGTATACGGGTGAAATGGATCGTAATTGGTATATAAAATGTTGAATGAATTTCGATGCCTTTGTATTCAAGCTTTTGGAGAGGCAATGGAAAGTGTAAAGCTTGACTTTTGATGGGCGATGAGAAATTTTTTACAACGACCAACACCAAGTTGTCCTTGACACACGTGTTAATAAATACAAATGACTTTTCTACAAGAATCAAGTGATGAAGGGTCATATCCTATTAAGGATACGCTTTGTATACACAACAAAAATAAGGCAAACCTTAAAGAAAATAATTAAAAAAAAAAAAATACAAATAAATAAAGATCTCTATACTCTGAATTAGCTGCTGCTGGCTCCCGACATGGACCGACCTTTAATTCTGTTGGTTATTACCCTCGCCATCGTTGGGTTACCTTGGCCTAATCAAGTGATCTCCTGTATTTTTTCTTGTACAATAATTAAGCCCTTCAAGTTATATATATATATATGGTCATTTTCCATGTATCCGGACCACTCTATATCTTTACTCTTTTATTTCAAAAGTTCTCTTTATGAAACTCAAATTTGGTGGAGGTCCTGTGAGAGAAATCCAAAGCTAGTTGCCTTAGCTCCTTTGTCAGTGCTGGTGCCCCACAGTAGAATACTCCTGCATAAATTTGGACCATAAACAAAAAAAAAATAAAAATAAAGAAGATAAGGTTTTCGTCATTTTAATGATTATTATAACTTTTCAACACGTGGTAGGCAAAACAAGGTGGGTTCGGGTAGGTGAACTCACCAACTCGGGTATTTGGGTGGTGGAGTGCAATCTTCTTGTAGACCTGGCGCCAATTGGGTTTGGCGAAGTGGGATTTGACTCGAGTGCCGGACACCACGTCCACACCATTCTTGGCATGGTGGAGCGACTGAAGCATGGCTATGAGTGCTGATCTGGCGTCTCCTTCTTCGTACACGCTGGTGCAGTAATTGTGTAGTTCTATCATGGCATTCTCGTCCATCTCCGCCACCTCATTCATTATCCCTTTGAACCACTCGAAGGAGCCCTGTTCTCTTGTCACCCAATAGTAGTAGGCTTTCCTCGTTTTAAACCCTGATCTGTTGCTCTTGTTCTTGTTGTTGTGAGATGATGATGCGTCACCTCTCCCACTCTCTAAAGCAGCCTCAACTGTCTGATCTTGATCTTCCTTTTCCTTCATCCTAATGTTGTGAATGATGTCCTTGACGATGCTGATCATAGGAGTGGCCCCGATCCCAAGCCCCACTAGCAACACCACGTCATATTTCTTGTAGTCTTGTGCTGGAGCTCCATATGGACCGTCTATCAGTATCCTGGGAAAGCTGTTTTCCATATATTTTTAATCAACATCAATTATGAATCCCACGGATACACAAACAACCAAACAAAAACTTTGATCATCTATCCGTAATGATGGCGTCGTATTAACAATACTACTCTCTGCCTAGAAAAAGCAAAATACTCTACTCTAGCCGCGAGTAGTGTGAGTTCAACAAACAAGGAATTAATGATTCAGAGCGCATTAGTCGGCTAGTTCAAATTATTTTACTTCAAGTTGGTAATCAGCAATCGTGATTGGCGTCATTAACTATATGATACACAATGAATCTAGATGTGAACATTTTTAAGATTAGATGTATTAATATTAATTCATTAATCTTAAGTAAAAGTAGTCTTTTCACCTGGGGTTGTTTGCTCCTTGCATGAAATCAGCTCTAAGGAGTCCGCTCTTGCCAGCAGGTGGAGGCTGACACACCTAATTAACCAAATACAGAGAGAAAAGTTAATCGTAATACTGCTAAAACAGTAATCGGGAAGGCAATTTTTTGCAAAAAGGTTTTAGAGAGTGTGTAACAAACCTCGGAGAAAACAGTTTTCAGCTGCCGCGTCCAATCACCAAGCGTGCGAATGTGAACACTCAGGAAATCATCTCCCGGTGCCGAAGTAATGGAAAATGGGTGCCTGTTCAAACCCAACAATCAGATTTCTATCACACCAACTTTCAACGTGTATTATGATATTGGTCAACATCCAGTTATACCTACCATTCGAAGGGAGAAACCGCAGCGCAGTTGACAAACATATACTGCCCACTCTTGTATCTAAAACCCTGAGGCTTTGACATGTGCAATCCCAGCACATTTCCCGGATAAACAGCAACCTTCAAATTGAATAAAAATGCTCATCCAATCAGCGTTAGGCCTTAATAATACAACTTAAGCTAGTGCGATAAAAGATTACAAGGCTCAACTCAATTAATTACCTTTAGAATCTTAACTGGCTTGATGCTGGATCTAAAAGCTCTGATCAACCTTTCACATGCATAAAGTAATACAGGCACCGCTAAATACATCCATGTCTGCCGGTAAGGAAAAGTAGCTACATGTCAAAACACAATGACGTACAAAAGAGAAATAAAGGCGATGATATAAGGAGATCGAAGAAACTAACCGTTTTCTGATACCATTTTTTGGTGAGGTAGAGCTTTATGCCATGGACGATGAGAAGAGTGTAGACGATGACAAAAAGGTGGTGGGAATACCAGAAGGCATTGAAACCGGTAATCTTTTTAAGAGACTTAGGTAGGTTGAGCTTGTTTCGCCTAAACCAAGGGGTGGCTAGCGTGAAGGATATTGCCATCAAGATTACCATTATTATACCTGTCCACCCCTCGACTCCCTTCACAAACCACCAGTAGTTAGGAGGCCTTTCTTCTCCAAAGAAAGGTTCCATAGGCTCGTACTCCTCGTCAGTTGCGTGAAGAAGCCGTGGGAAATCACATGTTAAGTGAGATACGGCGTGCAGTCCAACCCCGATTGCAATTGCGCCTGCAATGACCTGAGTTTTACATCACAAAGAAAGGTAATTAGCCAATTAATTTTATATTTTCGGACACCAAATGGAAGTTGAATCAAATGACCGTAAACATTGTCTGTAGTCTGTCTGTAGATCATATAATTACCTTATGGAAATTTAGATTGTCATCAAAGGGAACAACGACCCCTAATCTGGTTTTGTTTCTGAGCCAAGTGATTGTGTTCCGGCAGACAGGTAGTAATATGAGAGCCATGTTGAATTTAAGGGTCTCTGCCCCTCCTTTTGCAACGCAAACACAATAGCCCATCACATGGAACACGGCCTTGTTTCGATACTGCACAAACTTGTAGGCAAACAGACCTAACACGATCCCAAGCCAAAGCATCATCACCCACACCCTTTGCCAATTATCCATTACGAAGTACTTCATCTTCTGATACCATCTTCTTAGCGGGTTGTTCTCCTGCGTGGGCCTCAGCTTCTGGCTCAACATTTGACTCAGAATTCGGCTGTCACTTATCCTCACAGACTGGTTTGGAGCTTGTAATAGCAGTGTTTCCAGGTTGTATATCTGTTCATTTACCATCAACCAACAGCACAAGAGACTCAATCCAAGGAAAGATACGGGATCGGAATCTCACATGGTTCAAATTAGACTAGTTAATTTTATGTAAACATACCATGATGTATCCGGCATTGTCTGGGTCTAATTCTTCCATAATCAACGCTGCATATTCCTTGGCTTGTTTCTGAATAGTGGACAGTTTGTTTGTAGAAGCACTGAGGGTGATAATCTGGAACAAGAATTTGTCATGTCGTTAGTATTAGATTGCTATACCGCCTAATTTTGCGGCAAGTTAATCAATTGAAGGGGGTCCAGTCTGGCCAAAATATTCGCTAGTATATATACCTCTGCCACTTCTTCTTCTGCGATTCTTCCATCAGCGTCTCTGTCTACCCTGAATGATCACGGAATTGGTTTTTAGTAAAATAGATTAGCACCAATTTCCTAGTAGAGTTCTAGTTTTTGGGAGGAATGAAAGACACGAAAAAGTCGGGAGAACGGTGTATACGGAAGTAATTATAAGAATTATACATCAAAATTGACCGTCTTAAAAAAGAAGAAGATATATATAGCTTTTATATTTACATGTCAAAGAAAGTTTGGAGCCTGGAGTCAAAGCTTTCGTCAGAGATTTGGTCCCAGAACTGTTTGAGCTGTTGCTTGTTAATTGAATCACCAGTTACGTTATGCCTCCTTGCGAGTGCTCGGAAAAGCTCACCTGCGAACTCCTTGGACTCCTTGTTCATTCCTGTCATGCGTGGAACAATTAATAACGCTTGTATAAACTACATGGAATGATTTTGTAGTACTTGTGTTATTGTTTTACAGGGAGACCCGAGGTCAGATTGTCAGAGATATTTTGGGAATTTGCGTACCTATGCATTCGCCGAACAACGAAGAGGGAAGGAGCCCGTCGGAAGAAGCCGTGAGGTCGTGGAATCGCTTCTCGATGGCTGGCCAGCCGGCAGAAGCACCGCCGGTCTTGGTGGTGATGAACTTGAGGCCCTTCAAGGCATGGGTGGCGGCGGACTTGGTCCGATCGAAACGTCTAGCAGCGGAAGATCTTCTGGAGAGGGAAGCGAAACGTTTGAGCTCCTGCGAGACCTGCCGGATGTGGGCAGAGGTGTTCCGGAGCAAGGACGAAGAAGACTTCTTCTCGAGCGTCCTCTTGGCCAGCAAAGCCAGCTCCGGATCTTCTGTCGCCGTCTGAACGCTGTGAACCGCAACGGAGTCGTCGCAGATATCCAGAGTGATCTCGACGTAGCCATCGTCCACGTCGCTGGTGGAGTTGCCGGTGGTTGGGAGGTGGTCAGCAGGTAAACTGAATCTGGCGCTCTTTCTGCTGTCGTTTTTGTTAAACTGACTAGGTGCTCCCAGAGGCCCGCTAAATGCTCTTCTTTTGTCGTTTCCGACGCTCTCTGCGTCGTCGGAGATGTTTTCCCAATGGGACCCTCTTCCATCGCCGGCCCTCATTTTCTCTTGGATTTGGGATTGGGATTGGGATTGGGATTGTCAAACGCCTAAATTAATGTCTCTGATCCAAAGACGAAACGAATTAATTTATATAAAACTAGCGGGGGTTCAAGAAAAGTCAAAGATTTGAATGGATGTGAGAAGCTTGGAAAAGTATATCGAGAAAGCTGAAGAAGTAATCTGCCTTTTTAGGCAACTCTCCACGTTTCTAAAGTTTCTTTAATGATTTTTCCCCAAACATACAGCCCTACCCTTTATATGCACACACTCGCGGAACGTGACTGGGAAGTGAGTTGTTCACACTGGAGATTTGAGAACGCCCACCCCCACCCAAAAAAAAAAAAAAAAGAATTGCTGGAAAAGGATAACGGTCAAACGGTCCTCTCTCAAATCTCAATTCATTTTGGGCGGCGAGCAGATCGACGAAACCTTCACACCAGACAATTGAGACCAGCACCCTGCGTCGTTTAAAATTCGTCGTCGACAGAGTTCATTTATGAATTAAGATCTCTTTAAATTTTTTGTTCGAATTTGATAGAATTCGGATAAGTAGTTGTGAGTGAGCATTTATGAGACCCACCTGACCAAATAAAAATTGGGCTGCCCAACTACTTATCCGGTCAGATGAATCTCATAAATGCTTACTCACAACAACCTGCCCGAATTGTATTAAATTCGGGCAAAAAATTTGAGGAGATCCTGATCCGTTCATTTATATATTTGCATTGGCAACACGACATTTACATGATTACGTGCAAAATTTCTAAAATTTATACAGCCCATAAATTTCCTTGCATTTATTAAGCGTTTAAATTCAATTTTTAATAGAAATATGGCTGATACATCACACTGCCCGTTTGCATCTTTTATTAGTGCACTAGCAGCGTGCCGTTTCCTTAAATTTCATTCGAAAATTTTTCTAAAAAATCAAATCACTTGAATGAGGTTTTATTCAAGGAAACTAATTAAAAGTTATACCTTATAGCTAAAGAAGTAAAAATGATTCTTTTAGCATTTTTTTAATATAAAAACTTTCTATTTCCTCTCTTATTCCTTTATTATTTATTTAAAATAATTTTTAAATAATTTTTCTTTTCTAATGATATAGAAAAATGATAAAAAAAAAATTATTGCGAAGTGCATTTAAATAGGAAGTCAAAATTTGTTTAATTTCATAAATTGAGAAAAAGTTTAAGAGAAGCTGTTCATAGTGCTCTTAAAGCACTAGCATACAATGGTTTTTCTCAAACTTTTCTTTAATTTAGAAAACTAAACTAAACTACTTTTTGCTTCTCTATCTAAATGTACTATTCAATAGTATCATTTATTTATTTTTTATATCATTTAAATATTCTTTAAATTAAATATTAAAGAATAGAAGTAAGATATTTAAAGTTTTTTAATATCAAAGTTCTTTATCTCTCTCCTCCTAATCTCTCTCACCATCTATCAAATCAGAAGATATTTCATTAGAAGACAGTAGAGGCAATTCAGAAGATATTTCATGACCTACTAGTCTATGCTATATTTTTCCTTTTATAGAGATTTTCTTTTTCTTTTTTTAAACGACAGGAAATTCGGCATGCACAATTAATTATAAGATTTTAGTGCGCTAATTAATGCACATGTATATTCTAATCGCTTCAACTGTCTCATACCCAAATGTTAGATCCATCGAGAGATCCAAACCTCGACCGTATATTTTGAAATTAATAATTCATAATAGTAAGGCTAAACTATTTATCTAATTTCTTAATATTTGCTCATATATTCTATCAACTTCCTCAACTGCAAAACAGTAACTTTTTTTCAATTTCTTCTCATGTCCCTGAAGTTTTGATCATACTAAAGATAAGGTCTTTTAAGTTTATAATTTTGACAACTATAATTATATGAGTTTTGGTCATATTATTCATCTAGCTTTGCAACCAAAGAAGTTATAATTTGTCACTTTTTCGCTTAAGAGGAATAAAATTGTGACACATATATTAAGAGTCCTGTCAATGCATCACGTACATACAAAAATAAAAGAATGTTTTTTTTTAAAAAAAAAAAAAAAAAAAAAAAACAGAAGAGCGTGGAAATGTGAAGCCACAATGTTACCTATTTCAAGTAGAGGTGACTCGTGATTAGGACTGACAATTTTTTACATGACACATGAATCCATCTCTAATAATATTATTGGCAATATGTTTTTTAGAAATTTTACATTTACAAATCTCTAACTACCACTCTATTGGCAATGTGCCCTCAAACCCCTCCGATCTCAATGTTCTAATTTTTGTAATTTTGACGTCAATATATCACTAGGGTTGTAATGTTTACTTCTGTTAAGATTTTTTTTCTATTAAATTCTAACGGAAGTGCCGTTATGTGTGCGACACGGGTGCTTTTTCTTTTTTCTTTTTTTTCTCATTTTTTTTTTAAAAAAAAACTTTAACCGACCAATATACCACATGAAATTTATAAAACTACAACTATACCTTTAATTTTTTATTAGAAACAAAAACTCTTTGACTCATGACTCACGACTTTGGTTTATATATATATATATATTCCTTTTCCGTATTTTTCTGAATTTTTTGCTATTTTTTCGTTTCTTTCTAAAAAAAAATTGCCCTTTATCGTTTTGTCTGGTTTTTATTTTTTTGCCTTTCTTCAGTTTGTTATGAAATTTTTTCGATTTTTTTTTTATTATACTTTTGCCTTTTCTTTTTTTTTTTTTTTTTTTTTTTTTTTTTTTCCATTTTTTGTTTGCCTTTGCTTAGTTTTTCCTGATTTTTTTCTTTTTTATTAATTTTTTTTCTCTAATTTTGTTGCCTTTTTCTGAATTTTTCTACTCTCTCTCTCTCTCTCTCTCTCTCTTTTTGTCTTATAATTTTTTTCTTTTTAAAAAAATTATGCATAGTATTTTTATCATTTTGAGTAGTGTGAAATGTACGAATATTATGGATGTTTGCATGAATTTTGACGACAGATATAATGTGGGAACAAAGACTTCAGGCGACCCATATGTCACATATATATATATATATATATATATATATATATATATATATATATTATTTTAATTAAACAAAAAATTTGAATAATTAAAAATATAGATAAAACTTATTATCTCCCTTGATGGAGGAAAGCAATGTTAGAATTGCTGAAAACGGTCTTGCCGTCTTGACCTATCTATAAATATTTATGTGATTTTTTTATGAGTCATAACTTTTACGTGAGAATTAGATACGAACATACTGTGAAGGTTGTGAAATTCAAAATTTATACACATCAGCATCCACAAGTTTTTTTTTTTTTTTTTTTTTTTTTTTTTTTTATTATTATTATTTTTTTTTATAAAGTAGACAAGTTTTTGTTTTGAATTCTTTGTAAGAAATTTTAAGTTGCCAAAGCTGCGTCTTTTATAAATCAAACATACACACAAAAACACATTATAAATTGGAAAAAACAAAACTTTTCTAAAAACAATTATATTATCAACTTATAAAAAAAAAAAAAATAGATTTAAACCAAAAAATATATTTTTCTATCTCTATGAGTTGATCTGTGCTCTCCATTTTTTCATCTCATATTCTCATATATGTGTACAAAAATAAAAATAAAAAATATTTTAAAAAAAAAACCCTCATAATTTTTTTAAGGGAAAACTTCATTTAACTTTCATAAACTTTCATCACTTTTGAAATATCTTATTCAAAAGTTCAAAAACTCTCAATTTAGTGTATCAAGAAACTCCCAAAATACTCTTTTTTTTAAAAAAAAAAAAAAATAATAATTGTAATTTAATGGTAAGTTTGTAATTTTATAAAGTTTACAGGGGTATAAGGCTCATTTTACCCTTTAAACTTTGGATTTAACCTCAAATCCTAATGAAATTTGTGAGATTGCAAAAAATTGAAAGTTCGATACATTAAATTGAGTCTTTAAACTTTGGAGAAATATTACAAAAATGATGAAAGTTTGTAAAGTTAAGTGAAGTTCCTTCTTTTCTTTTTTCTTTTTCTTTTTTTTTTTTAAAAAAAAAAAAGAAAAAGAAAAAGACAATCTATTTTGAATTGAGGCTTTGTTGCTGAAGAAGTTTTGTTCAATCTTTCTTGTTGTTTTCTTTTGGCAAACCTTAAGGTGCAAAGAACTTAAAAGATTCACCTCGTAGCAAAACCATAAAATATCATAAACTAAATATATATTATATTATATTATAATACTTGATTTTCTACCAAAATCTTACCTATAAAAGTTAAATTAGCAATTACATGGATCTTCTATGCAATTGTATTGTCTAGAGTTACTATGGTTATTAGTAGGCTTGAAAATTTTTGACATAACCCGCAAATCCGGCACGAACACGACACAAAAATATAGGGTTTGGGTTTGGCATTATCGGATTCGGGTCATAATCGGGTCAATCCAATTATGACCCGTTTATAATCGTGTATGTGTAGTGGGTTTCCAAGAAAGGGGGCGATTTGCAGACAAGAATGATAAGAAGAATGAAGGAAATGCAGTAGAAATTCACTAAAAAGATGATAGAGCGCTTGGAGAGGCCCTAAACTCTCAAGATAAGCTTACAATCAAATATCTCAATTCTGCCTTGCCTCTTAATCGAGCCTTCTATATATAAGCGATTCTGTTGGAATCAATCCAACAGAATGACGTCCATTCTCTCTCCTCTAACGACTAGAAATAACAAGAAAATAGAATCTAAGATAAAAAGGTAAATAACCAACAACTTCTAGAACATCTTGGAATCATCCTTCCAATGAGTCACCAGCTGACTCATAGCCCATATCTTATAGTACTTCCGGTTACTCCTTGGCCGTATCCGGTTATGCCTAATAGACTCATAACAAGGCCCCCCCCATCAAAGCACCTTGCCCACAAGGTGTGGAAACTGAGATTGCAAGGTCCACAGTAATTCCCACGAGTCATTTTCCAAAGTAGCCCCCTTCCATCTTATCAACACCTCTGTCACAGCTCGACCATGTTTTTTAATTAAGCGACGGTCGACAATATGATCTGGTTCAGGGCATATTTCACCCGCAGCATCCACTGGTGGCAATGTGGAAATAGGAGACGATGATTGCCCTAATTTCTTCTTTAAACAAGAAACATGGAAGACGGGGTGGATCCGAGCCTCGGCTGGAAGGGCAAGCTTATAGGCTACAGAGCCTATGCGGGACAGAATCTGAAAAGGACCGTAAAAACGCGGGGAGCTTCAAATTCTTGCGTAAAGCCAAGGATTTTTGGCGGAAGGGTTGCAACCAGAGGTAAACCCAATCCCCCTCTGCAAAAACACGCTCAGTGCGATGTCTATCTGCCTGTGTCTTCATACGGTTTTGAGCCAACTGTAAATGCTCCTTGAGAAAGGAAATGGTGGTGGTGCGGTCCCTCAACTGGGAATCGACAGCCAAATTAGCCGCAGTGCCTGGGACATAAGATAAGAGGGTCGGTGGAGGATAGCCATAGAGGGCTTCAAACGGGCTAAAACCTGTAGCAGAGTGGTGGTTGGTGTTGTACCGCCACTTTGCCAAAGGCAGCCAGACATTCCAAGACTTAGGTTTAGCGCTAGCATAGCAACACAAGTAGGTCTCAAGGCATTTGTTGAGGGTTTCAGTCTGCCCATCCGATTGCGGGTGATAAGTCGAGCTAAAGGCAAGGGAAATGCCCTGGAGATGGAAGAGCTCTTTCCAAAAGGTGCTGGTGAAGACAGGATCCCGATCAGAGACAATTGTGGATGGCAAATCGTGTAATTTCAGAATATTAGCCATGAACACTTGAGCAACCATCGATGCAGAATACGGGTGAGCCAAAGGCACGAAGTGACCATACTTCGTAAGGCGATCCACGACTACAAAGATAATAGAGAATCCTTGGGAAACCAGAAGGCCCTCAATGAAATCCATTGAGATAGCATACCAAACTCGTTAGGGATTGGCAGGGGCTGCAAGAGGCCAGGAGAAGCCACATATTCACTCTTGTTAGCTTGACAAACAAGGTACTCACGAACAAACAACTTAATATCCTTGCGCATACCTGGCCAATAGAAATTGGCCTTGGCCCTCTGGACTGTATTGTGGTACCCTGTGTCACGCCCCCGTTTTGGGATATAAGGGGATACGTGAACTTGAGAAAAAAAAAAAAAAATCATCCATAAATTCATTAAAGAAAAAGGGCAATAATCACAAGATGTATATTAATACTCATAATTTCATTTCATAATATAAGTCTTAGTAACATTTCAGTTAATACAAATAAGTCAGGGATCACAAAACAAAACACTGTTCATATACAAAAAGTCAATCCGGTCTTCGAACTATTACTTGGGGGGAAACTTCTACTATCTCCAAAATAGTCCGAACTTGCAGTATCATTAACTTTACATAAACAAAAAAAATAAATAATCCCTGACTAAACACTAGATCATGGGCTATCGAAACAAACATAAACCCATTGATCTGCATCAATGGGCCAGAACTGTGGATCATCATAGGTGGTGACCCCTATGGGTACACCCGCTATGAGGACAATGATATGAAGCGCCATCTGAAAAGAATTGTAGGAGTAAGGGGTGGGTTCAACAACTCAGTAAGTAACACAACAAAACATAAGATACAAGATAAAATTTTAGTTTATAAATTTGAAATTTTTAGAGTTCACATATAGAAATATCAGTATCAATAAGAAATGTGCATATATAATCATCATTTATAGTGTGTAAGTTTTATTTACCATTGGCCCACTTCCTCATTTTTACCATGAGCGGTGCATGTTAGGCTTGTCCATAGGATCGATCTCGAAGGACCCATAGGCTCATCCTGTCGTCACAAGGAAGAGCTGCCGAGTTAAGAAGCTCCCTAGGTGAGAACCCCCCGGCCGATAGCCCCACACTTTTGGTGTGGTTGCCCTGCTACCCATCATCATCATTATAAGATCCGGATCACATCATTATGGTGCCGTGGGATTAAACTTTATGTGATGCATATAAAACATACATTCATGTAAGTGAATCATAGTTTCATCATCTTGTTCATATAGTGTACATGTAATATATATATATATATATATTTTTTTTGAGAATCATAATCTCATTATCATCTTCATTCATACCATGGTCTTCTCATTCATTCGTGTGGTTCATAGGTAACATATTCATTATTTCATAGAACAAATAATATTCAAGTAAAAGAGTCTTTTGAAAATTCTCGACGTTTTCCTTTTAAAAATGTTTTATTTAAAATTTCGTCGGGATTTTAAAGTTGTGTTCCCTTACCTGGTGCTATTTGATTGTACTAGCACCTCCTTCCTAGATTAGATCACAAAAATAGAATTGGTTTTTAGCAGATATCTTTGAGAAATGATCAAATTGGGTGCATATAACATTAAGATAGAGACATGTATCCAAAATACAATTTAAAATTTCTAATCTATCACACATGGGGTCATCGCATCGCTTGTCTATGCAGAAATGTTTTTAGCAACATATAATTAAATTTCAGTAAATTATATAATCCTTTTTACTAGAGTTTTTGGTCACCTTTGTTTAGTTGACTCTTCTTTTTCCAAAATACCAAATCGGACATGAATTATAGAAACAGAATTATTAACCATTTGGTCATTAGCAACTGAATAAATTTTTAAGGGAAGAGGAAACTAAATCTTTATTGGTCATTCATAGCAACTTTACATAATGAGTAGACCATGAAAACATATCACTATTTGTGGGGTATCTTCTATTTGGTGCTATTAAGGAGTAATATTTTGTTTAAAAACATTTTGTTTAGGTTGAGTAACACTGTACGTGGATAGTGAATAATACAAGTTATCACAACAATGTCTCAATACTATAACCCAACTCAGACTTCCATAGTCAATATTGAAACTATTCACAGAAGCATGTATTTGAAATTGAATATTTAACAAATCCTATTCTCAAGAAAATGAAACAGTCAGAGGAGAATTTCAATTAAACTATCATAATCAAATCAAATAATAAGCCAAAAATCCCACACCCTTACGGTTTTTAAAAAAAAGTTTCTACACAAACACCTCAGAAATTTTAGTACCCATCAATTAAAAGACACTCACTCATATTCTATATAATAGTTTTAAGGATAAACTAGAAAGCATCCTAAATCAAAAGAAATGAATATTTTGGAACCAAAATAGTATTTACACGTTAGTTTTAGCAATTTACCAAGTTTTCTAAAATACCACAAAACAAGCCAAAAGATTTCACACAATCAAACACCAATATGAACAAATAAAAACCCAAAATTTTACTAGAATCTGAATCACCTAACAATCCAAATTAAGACTACAAAACTCAGAAATTTTCCATCTCAATTGGTTCCTCTACCATGAACACAATCTGGAAATTTTTCAGAAATTTCAATACCCGGTAGTCTCCCTCTTCTTCACCGAAAATCAGAAAATTCTCCTCCTAAATTTTCCACCCTAAACCTAAAAATAAAAAATCCAGAAATTAATACTTACAGAGAACAGATTTCTTAATCTATAAGGACCCAGAAGTCGCCGGAAAACGCCCTTCGGTGGCGTCGCCGGTGCGGGGCCGCAGTCTGTTGGCCCGGCGTTACCGTCCGCCCAGTTCGGTGGCTAGCCCACCGACTGGGTCTTCTCCCTTCCCCACTTCCCTATCTCGGCCGGTCTTCCCCCTCCCTTCTTTGCTTCTCAATCCCTCCCTCATCTCAACTCTCTCTAAGAAAAAGGAAAAGAACAAAAAGAGGGAAGAAAGAAAGCAGGGGAACGAAAAGAGACACAAAGAGGGGGGGGGGGGGCGTCCAACCAAAACAAGGGGAAAAAAAATAAAAGATAATAATTACAAGAAACTTAGTACCCAAAAGCCAAAATAACCGAAACCCATCATCAAAATTTAAGCTTCAAACTCAACAACAACTCATTTGATTTTATTCAGAAAATTCTCAAAACCATAATACTCTGAATCACCAGAAAACAATCACAAAAGCTTTTACAAAAGAAAACAGAGAAGAAGGGATACCTGCTGGGTTGAGATTTTGAAAGTGAGCTGAGGATTTGAATTTCTGCCGATGCCTTGAAGCATGGCAAGAAGGGTGATTAAATAGGGGAAGAAGGAAGCTATCGTGGCTTAAAGGGTGATGCATGAGCTCAACGTGTAATTGTTTGGACTGAAATGTGGCGAGAGGGGTCAGATGGCTTTAGCAAAGTGTCAATGGTTTTTAGCCTTGTAATGGAAAAGTGGGAAGGCTTTCTCTGCAACGTGTAAGGGAGTCTGCGAGAGAGATATGAGGTTTTGAATCCTCAAAAAATTTAAAACCACGTGTCAATGGTTTTCAGGCCCCCCCCCCCCCCCCTTTTTTTTAACAGGCTTCTTATTTTATTGCCACATGGGTGCCAAAGGATAATAAGTGTTTTATCTCATGGGCTTTTTATGGCCTTAGCCAAATTGGGTCAGCAAACAAAAATAAGGACCATTATAAATCATAGGCTACACTAACAAGAGTAAAAGAGAACCCATAGAATAATTTTGTATAATAAATTGAAAGAGATAAAATTTTCTTCTTCTTCTTCTTTTATAAATATATATATATATTATTCTTTTAGGTTCAAAAATATTGATAAAATTTTTGGGGTGTTATACCCTGAGTGGCTGGCAGTGGGGTTGGAATGAATGAACTCCAAAACTTAATGCTAGAATGGCGAATTTTTAACCAGACATAAGTGACCCTTGCGGATAATTAACCCTTGCTGTAGGGTAAAACCCTTAGGACAAGAATCGCCATGCTGAAGAGAGTGAAGTAATGTCATTGTATGGGGATCAGCCAGGTAGGAAGACTTTAAATCGGTGATCCAATCCGGAGTTGGAAAGGAGATGAGGGAAATGGAAGCCTCCTCATGCAGGACAGCCGAATCATTCAACCTAGATAAAGCATCTACCACCCGGTTTTCACATCCCGGCTTATATTCGATTATAAAATCGTAACCAAGCAATTTTGACAACCAACGTTGCTGAGAGGGAGTCCCCATTTTCTGCTCAAGTAAAAACTTTAAAGCTTGATGATCCGTCCTAACCGTGAACGTTTGACCCAACAAATAGGGACGCCAATGTTGCACTGCAGTGACTAAAGAGAGAAGCTCTTTCTCATAAGTCGACAGGAGCAGGGCACGATCTTTTAAGGCCTTGCTAAGAAAAGCAATGGGTTGCCGGGTTTGCATCAAAACAGCGCCAAGGCCTGAGCTGCTGGCGTCGCATTCAATGACAAACGACTGATTGAAATCAGGGAGACGGAGCATTGGAGGATGAAGCATAGCCTACTTGGGGGAATGAAAGGCCGCTGTGGCTGATGGCGTCCAGTGAAAAGCATTATTCTTCAAAAGGGTCATTAATGGTGCTGCCAAACTGCCATAATTCCGGATGAATTTCCGGTAATACCCGGTAAGGCCGAGAAAGCCCTGTAAGGACTTGACATTTTGGGGAAGAGGCCAAGTAGCCATGGCCTCCAATTTGGAAGGATCAGCACGGACCCCCAAAATGACCCGTTTATAATCATGTATGTGTGGTGGGTTTCCAAGAAAGGGGGCGATTTGTAGACAAGAATGATAAGAAGAATGAAGGAAATGCAGTAGAAATTCACTAAAAAGATGATAGAGCGCTTTGAGAGGCCCTAAACTCTCAAGATAAGCTTACAATCAAATATCTCAATTCTGCCTTGTCTCTTAATCGAGCCTTCTATATATAAGCGATTCTGTTGGGATCAATCCAACAGAAATGACGTCCATTCTCTCTCCTCTAATGACTAGAAATAACAAGAAAATAGAATCTAGGATAAAAAGGTAACTAACCAACAACTTCTAGAACATCCTGGAATCATCCTTCCGATGAGTCACTAGCTGACTCATAGCCCACGTCTTATAGTACTTCCGGTTACTCCCTGACTGTATCTGGTTAAGCCTAATAGACCCATAACAGTATGACGGGTCAACCCTAACACGATCGTGTATGGCGGGTCAACCCTAACACGATTACAACACGGTTATATAAACAAATTAATAAAAAAAAAAAAAAAGAAACTTCAAGAAAGAAACGAACCCTTGTCGCACTCGTTTACCACTGCAAGAAAGAAATGAACCCTAGCCTTTTCACTTTCAGTCTTAACTCGTTCACCACTTCACCATTCACGGCGTCATGCAGCCACGAGTCACGACACCTCACAGGCTCACATAGTTTGACCAACCGACGCAGGTGCGTTAATCTTTGTTCGGTTATATACAACTCAATATAACATCTCTCTCTTTCTTTCTGTGTCTTTTTCTCCTAATAGAGGAGAAGAAGAAAAAGCAATCCAAAAAGCCATCCTTTAGATTGGGCTTTAGGTTCCAGGAAATACAAGGAGAGAGTGAGTGTTCTATTTCTCAATCTTGCAGGTCGCTTTCTTTCAATTTTTCATTGATTAAAGAAAACATTCTTTCTTTCTTTCTTTCTTTTATATATATATATATATATATTTTAATTTTAATTTTACAATTATTATTATTTTTTTGATACCCTTCTTCTTTTGGCATCTAGAGGGCTCTCTGATGTTTCTTTCCTGGAATCGATTTCCAATATAGCTTTGATTTTCCCAGAGAAATTCTAAGTAGATCTGAGAAGGCTGAATTATTAACAGCATGTTAATGATTTTTTAAATGAGGGGTTTGCTTTGTGCTTTCACCAAGTAAAGTGGGAGATTTGGTGGTGTAAATGAGTTTTTTTTTTTTTTTTTTTTTTTTTTCGACTTCATCATAGCTGCATTGTTTATGGGTGAAAGCAGTGGCACGAGGGAGGAAGACACGACCTATTAACTAATCGGGTTCATCGGGCTGTGTTCGAGTTATCCTATTTACAATCGAGTTGTGTTCAGGTTACAGGTTTCAACTAGATTAATAATCGGGTCGGGTTCGTGTTGGACCCGATTGCATAATCGGATCAGTCGAATTGACTCGAACCCAATCGTCAATCCAAATTTCCAAGTCTAATTCTTAGATTAATTAGCCGTCAGAATGTTATTTTTGTGTAATGTTTCCGTTTCCTTGTGATAAAATTCTTTGAGGTGACTGCTGTCGATCGAAGTTGTGTGGTTAGGAGAAGTGGAGAACTAACCAAGCTGCTTCACTCACAAAGTACCAGATTTTCAAAAAAAAAAAAATAATAAATAAAAAATTCCAAAGTATCAAAAAAATTAATTAAGAATAAAAAGAAAGAAATGAAACAATATGGGGATATATATGGAAAGAAAAATCGTGCCCCATCAAATTAAAATTAGGCTCTGAACATCTGGCCAACTAATAGAACAGAGCTTTACCAGCCTCCCCCTAACACATCAATCAATTAGCTCTTTAAATCTGTTGTCGAGACGCCGATGTTTGTTTACAACAATCTAATGGGTCACCTACATGAGTTTTAATCAATTTGCAACCACAAAATTTAAATATTGGAAAATAATATTAAAAAGCTCATTCAAATAAAAGTCGATTTTGAAGTAGTCTTATTATTTTCTAAGCGTGTTGAAGTAGCCCATCAAATTATCAAAGTTTGCTCTTAAAAACTAAAATAAATAATATATATATATATATATATATCAGGATAAATGTAAAATCAATTCTTATAATTGGCCTAAATTATATATCATTTGTTGCAGAATAAAAATAATTCAGAGGTTATCAAGATAGGTCAAAATAACAATTTCAGAGGTTATCAGGATAGGTCAAAATAACAATTTACACACTGTAGTCAAAACACTTGTCTGATTTCGTTAGTGCTCATATTAGTACCAATAAAATGATGACATGTGTCACTCTTAGTAAAAAAAAAACAAGAAAATACAAAATTAGTTCATGTGATTTCTCTGATTTATAATTAACTATATGTGGTATTAAAATGAACTCAGAGGTCCTTGTGGTATTCCAAAAACACAAATTACTCATTCCAGTTAAATTTTGTTAAAACACTTGATTGATTTCGTTAATGTACCACTTTAATACCAATAAAATAATGACAAGTGTCATTGTTATATATAAAACTGTTAAAACTTAAGAAAATAAAATTTGTCAATTAAAAAAAGTGGTTGGGGTAAGTTGCCGCCGCCGACCCCGCCCCACCCTTAGTAGATTTAATTTTTAAAGTTTTAATTTTTCTAACTTGTAATTTGTTCTTTCTTTAAAAAAAATAATTAATAATTTTAATTTTAATTTTTAAGAGAATAAAAATATTATTAAAAAAATTATATTTTTGGTACACCTTGATAATTGATAAATTACTTTAATATAGTTGAAAAAATTCATGAGACTCTTCTACAGTTGGTTGTTAGTTGAAAAAAGAAATAAAAATGCTTAAAAATATGATATGACCATTTAATTCCTCTGGCTACCATCGTTGACGCCACAATGTTTGACTCTTGACAAAACAAAATTTAAAGGTGTTGGGAAAGTCAGTTTCAGTGACTCAAAGACATTTCTGAATTAATGTGGTCTACGGAAGGCGCGTGAGTAAATTGACGTGTCACATGATCCCATAATCTCCAACATGTTTATATATATTTATACTCCGTTTTTTTTTTTTTTTAATGTAAAATGATTTTTAAAAAATAATTTTGACATTTTATGGTATTTAGTAAAGGCGAAAATAATGTTCAACAGAAATCATTTTCAATTTGACCTTAAAAGCTTTTTTTAATTTTTGGAAAATGATTTACAATTTAGAGAAATCGTAAATCGTTTTCCGAAATTAAACTCTTCGTCCTTGCACGGACGTTTGATATTCAATTGTTAGAATTCAGCAATTGTCGGTTGTCAGAATCCTGCCAGCATCAGAATCGGGCAACATTCGGCCACCGTTGCCGGATGCCGACAGACCAGATTTTGATCGAAACTGGCCGAAATATTGCTAGATTCTGGCCATGGTCAGAAGTTGGTTGGATCTGACCAAAATGGCTAGAATCCAGCCATTGATCTTGCTAAAAAGGTCGGGATGTGGCCTGATCTTGACAGATTCAGCCACTGATCCGGCCAAACTTGCTTGCTAAAATCTGGCAACGATGACCGGACGTTGCTTGAATCTGGCAATGGTGATTGGACGTTGCTGGATTCTGGCAGCATTTGCCAAACTCTTATTTTCTCATCTTGTAACTTTTTCGTGCGAGCCAAACGTCAAAAAATATTTTAAAAAAAATTATTTTACGTCGCAACAAACAAACAAACAAACGGGACATAAATGTAACTTCTTGTATATTTTTTTCTATTGCACTCTCCGTCTAATAATACTTTACTATTTCTCTAATCTCTATCATATCATCTGCATCGCTAATGACGGAAAGTAAAATTAATTTTTAATATATATTGATTGACAATTTGATGCGGTAGAAAAGTAAAAGTAGGTGGCTATACAACTGGGTTTCTGTTTTATTTTTCAGTTTGTCATTATTTGTAGTATGTGTATGATGATGGACAAAGAGTAATGGAGGTTCTGTAGAGAGCATTAATTAAAGATGGGCATGAAACTGGTGAGAATGGGGGAATTGGTTGACTAAACATGAACCACTTTCACCAAAGACCGACTCAAACAAATCTAGAAAATAATATATTTTTTTTTTTACTTTGACCAAATCCCATTCAAAAAAGTCTCGCCACTGAAACACTGAAGAAACTTCCGGGAAGCTCATGAACCCCCTTTGGAAACTTTGCATTCCGACTACCCCATTTTCATTCTGAACAAGACTTTTTTAGAGCATTCTTGACAACAAACTGCTCTTCCTGCTTTAATACTTGGTAGAGACCAGAGAGATTTTACAATTCCAACCCTGTTAATCCTCACCATTTTCGGGAGGGAGAAGGGTACGTGCGAGCTTTTTGGAGGATTGGGTGATTTGCTGCGGTGCACGAATTCTTACCTAATTTGGTGAAATTATTGAAGCTCATCAATACAATTAATGCGCACTCCTTTCATTATAATTGGTAATTATTAAATCAGAAAGCAATTTTCCGTCCCTTTCCGGATATGTTCCAAAACAGGGCTTTATTTGGCAAATGTTTGTATAGAACAGAATAGTGGATTGTTAATTTTAAAATTAGTAAAAAGTGATGATGTGATATAAAGTAAAAAAAAAAATTATATAGAAAAGTGAAAAAGTTTTGTATTGTAGTGAATTTTTTTATTTGAATAGTAATAAAAAATTATTGTTTTAAAGTTAATTGTTATTGAAAAATATGAAAAAATAAGAAAAAATAAATAAATAGTACTTAAGCACTACTCTATCTATGGCATGCCTTTGCCAAACAAGGCCATTACATTTCCTTTCTTTTCCTTTCCTTTGCTTTCCTTTCCTTTAGGCCCATTTGTTTCCGCGTCGGTCATCACAAAACATTCCTAAAACAATCGTCGTCCAAGAAAATGCATAAACCACGCTAGCAGTTCAGAGTTAGTGTTAGCAATTTAACTTGGGCTTTTAAGGTCCTGAAATTGTGGCCCATACAACGTTGCCCCGAACCTTAAAAGAAAAAGCCCATAAACTGTTTTTTCATAATTCCAAACATAGACCCACCTTTTCACTTCATGGGCCGGCATCACACGGAGAAAAAAAAGAACTGCGTGCTAACTGCTAAAAGGCCGGCTGAACTCACACAATTGAAATCGCCAGAAACCCTTACCAATATTATATTATTATCAAGACAGTTGGTATACATTATCTCTGGTTCATTTTTATTTTTTAATTTTCATAAATCTTTCATTAAATTTGTGAGACCACGTGTTGGGTTCTACTTCCACATATTTATGAGTAGATTTGCTTATTTCTAAACAAAAGATAGAAACTAAACATTTCTCATGTTACATGATGAATATGACCATTGAATAAGTTACTTCGTATAAAAAAAAAAAAAAAAAGGCTAGGCATATATCGATAGACAGGCTGAAATAAGAAACTATTACAAATGGAGCTTCCCAAATGACCTGGGTTTTGGAGGTTAGGTCATAATTCAATACATTGTTGTTGGAGCAATAGAAAATTACATTATCTTTCTGGTGGGATTACAATTATTTGAATAACTAGTTGTTCTAACATATTCGATCGTTCTTAATCCTTAAAAATAGTTCATTAAAAATTACGTCTCAGAAAATATTTGCGGTACCATGGCTAGTTTGTCGATGCATTTGGGGAGTGCTTTTTGTTTTTCATTTGAAAAAATGTTTTCACGATATATAAATGTAATTTTTTTTTTATAAAATAAATGTCATTTTGCATTCTCCTAACATATTTAACTAATGTGACATGCTCGATCAATCCTTAATTTTTTTTTAATTAAAATTAATATAAAAGTATATTAAACATGCCACAGCAACTGAAATTATTCAAACCCCTCCCCCCAAACTTTTTCGCTAATGACCGATTATATGTAGCGTTTGAAGGAAATAATCATTTCAAATACTTGTGCAAAGAATTCCGCTTGTCAGACACGTGAAACTTAAGAGTCACAACATATGGAATCAATAATAATCATTATTCTATCTATATTAAAAAGAAAAAATAATAATCATTATTCACTCTCAAAGTTAAAAACAAAAACCATAATCATCATTCACTCCACCTTTATAGGCTTTAGCGAATGTGACCACAGTGGTAGATTTTTTTTATTAGTTATTTTTTTATCAAGGTATTCTGATTTACCAATAATCGAACAGTACCTTAGACTAACCCATACACATTGGTAGAATTATCAAAGCATTCTCCCAAATCAGCCCTTGCTGTTTTTCTAGCTATTTCTCTAAAGTTAAAGGTTTTCACTTTGGAATTGAAGGTAATTCTCGGTCAGTGATTATAACGGCTCTTCAGCACCCCTCCTTCGTTCAAGATTGGAAGATTGCTGATATCATCTCAGACTCCATCGCTATTATTCTCCTGTTCTTTTTCTTTTTTTGGAAGACTCAAAAAGTTCATAGAAGTATAAATTTTTTATCACCATGATGCATATTAAGCTGGAGCTAGAGTTCACTCATACTGCATTTCCGTTGATATTCATCATTCTCCCCCTTTTCCCATTTGTAGCGAGAAAGATTCACCTCCTTGCACATTGAATTTTTTAAATAGGAAACAATATTTTTTTGACGTTTGCCAGGATAGTTTTAAGAAAGTTTGTAAATCTAGCGCCAGAAAAAAGAACTTCCTGGTATGTAGCTTTACAAACACAAAGGCCCTGCTTAGTAATCACCTTTTCCCTTCCTCTCCCAATTTCTTAACGCGTACGGATAGAGTAGGCTTTTGGTATAAAAGTTGAAAAAAGTCAGTCATTTTCTAAGATGGGACAACCTTTTTTTTTTCCCATTTTACCCCTGACATGAAAAAAATTCAGCAGCTTAAACAGTCATATACATGGGTAAAATGGGTAAAAATAAAGCCTGTTTTGTTTTATCCATTCTACCCCTAACAGGAAAAAAAATTGTGATTGTGTACAGGGGTAAAACGAAAAAAAAGCTTATCTTATCATGAAAAAGTTGGCTGAATGTTTTCAAGCCTCTGCCAAAAGCTTGCACGTCAGGGAAGGGGGAGGGGGAGGGGGAGGGGGAGGGGAAGGTGATTACTAAACAGTGCCTTTAACTTTTTAATTTTTAAATTTGTCCACCTTGATTTTTATGTATTTTTATTTATTTATTTAGTTTTAGTTTTAGATTTATTGTTATTATTATTATTATTAAGGATGTTTTCATTATTAGACATTGAGAGAAATATTAACAATTTTTAGTAGTTTGATGGGACATTATTATAATTAAAAGTTTAGAAAAAAAAAATTGTCAATTGAGTGATAATTTGAGATAATATGTATACTTTACCTTACAAATTAACTTTGGTTATAAAAGTTAAAACTCAAAAATAGTTGTTTGAGGGTTTGAAAATTAGCTTTGGGAGCCATGGACTTCATACGATATTAGCTTTTGATTATAGAAGGTTTCAAAAAGATTGTGTCTCTATATCAAATACATATGAATAAACTAGTGTGGACAGTGGAGTAGGAAAAATAAAATTGTATATTTAGTTTTTCAGATATCGCCTCGGACTACACGCTAATATATATACATATTAACTGCCATGTACTGCGCGGCGCTTGCATGTGGAATAACGAGAGTATGACCTCACGATGGCCAATTCAATAAAAACCAAACATTTATTTTGGGAACGCTCGATGCATACACTCATTAATTAATTCCGATCATATAATCTCAAATTATTTGTTTAAATTTAAATAAATATTGTAAAAAATTATTCAAAAAATTTATTTGATCAAATAAAAATTAAACTATTAAACTATTTATCCGGTCAAATGAATCTTATAAGCAGTCTCTTATAATCACTTGTTCAAATTTTTTTACATTTGAACAAATAATTTGAGAGAATTTTGATCCCATTAACTCAAACAAATTTTAGAGAAATTTGAATCCTACGAGTATTGCATGCAAATGGGATAACATACCTTTTTTATTTTTTGTTAATTTGTTAATCATTCATTTAAAATGAACGTTAAATAGCCAATGATCTGATCTCGATGGCTAAAAACCAAGTAGTTCATGAATCTTCAAAGCTTGATATTGGAAAATTCATGTAGCATATAATTAATTAACTGTTGTCTCTCATATGGCTGCGTGGAAAAATTGAACTCCTTTGGATGATTGTTGGAATTAATCCCCCACCGCCAGGCTGTCTCAAAGTAAACATTGATGTTGCTATGAGAGCTACCTTCTCTGTTGTGGCTACTGTGCTCAGTGATGATTCAGGGAAGGTTGGGGCTGCTTCTACTACAGAGAATATTATATTGATTCTAGAGATCGAAGACAATGATCTCGATCAAAAAAGGAGAAGCTAAGGCTAAGCCAGCTCCGTACGTACATCTTTTGGGACAAATTCCCTTCTTCTCGAAAAGCAAATACAACTATACAAGGGCTCATTTAGCTGCTATTTTGAACTGATCTTGTCCGTAATTGCCCTTCCCCTTTATTGCGTAGAAAAAAAAAAAAATACATAAACCCCTACTGGCATAAAATGGCCGTAAGGCGTTATCTGAGACTGAGACTGAGACAGCTAGAGTGCATCATGCATGTAAGTTTGGTTAGTTTTAGGGCAACTCCAATAGTGATGTGCCACATTAACAACCAGCAGGCTTACAACTGGACAGCCAATATATAGCATGCTTTATTAGACCAAAAATATTAACAAAAATCTGAAAAGACATGTGAAAGATTTTGGGACACGTAGGATGATTTGAGCATAATCTCAACCCAAATTGCAAGTTAAAAGCTGTGGAAACATTTAATGCCACATGTCTTAGTTGAAAATTGTGTCCCTCTTTTCGTTTCACTGTGCTGCCAAAAGCAAGTAAGAGGAAGAAGACTAGATACCTTAATTATCTTGCCACTAAATAATGGGCTTTAACGGCTAAATATCTTCCAGGCAGAAAGGGAAAAAGTTAAGACATCTTTGATGGGCAGTCTTGTATATGTACGTCCTTGTGATTTATGTCTCTGAAAAGAAGGCTTTTAATTTAGAAATTGTGGTAATGTTGTGACATATGACAAAAACGTTACTCCAAACTATTTCTATTATATATATTGTTGTCATCACAAACATTTATCATTACTATTATTATCGTCAAGAAGGGTCCGTTAGCCCAAATCATTAATTGAAATAAAAAATTAAAAGGAAAGAAAAGGGAAAAGAGAAATAACATTTTAAAAATTGAAGAGGAAAAAAAGAGAGGAGAAATGAATGGGGGGTAATGCTGCACTATATCCTGGTATCAGCTGGATGCATGAATAGCAAATATATATCCCCCAATTATTTGGAAAGGAAATTTCTGATTACTCAATTTCTGGTTGGTAAGCTAATATTAAGTGAGGGTGAGAATGTAGGAGTGGAATAAGGAAGCAGGCAGGTTGGATAGAGCTGGATGGAATACAAAGACACGAGGCCTGTTCAGAAGGTGTTAGCAATCCTTTTTAATCATCCAGAACCCAGATTGGACCATATATATATATATATATATATATATATATATATATATATATATATATATATATATATATATATGTGTGGAGATCAAGAGGGATGGATATGATTTGAGGCATGTGGTCAGGTTGATAGTGTAAGCTGCAGTTGGCAGACCAGCCACATGTTTTATGTCATATGGACCCCCACCCTTCTCCTACCTTTTTTCCGCACCCTCCCACGCTCTCTATTTATCGCTTTTTGGAATCTATTAAACAAAAGAAAACAGGGCACATCTATCCATGCATATCCTCTCTTTTTCATTTGTCCCCACTCGCACTCCCACGGACCGGCGGAGATCGAGGGCCTGCCGGCCTGAGATCTTTTGCTCTTCACATTTTTGGATTACGTTGTATTACTCATTTACTTGTGTAGGGGGATCCCCTGGCGATGAGCGCTATTTTCTAGTGAGATTTGGGCATGACTCCTTTTTTTTGGGCTTCTACCTGTGACTACATTAGCAATCTATTTATCACTCCCCGTGACTGATGGACGGACCACATTAATTACCAAACAACTACCTTCACAAACTATTGATGATTCCATTTTCTCCCCGGGGTGGGTGGGTTATGGTACCAATATTATTTTTGTTTATTTTTAACAATAAATAGATTATTAAATAACTCAAAATACAAAATATTACTTATATTTATTTTTTTCTTATTGTAAAAATATGTTCGACAAATCATATATTTAACTTTTGCATAAATAATAGCTAACTTGTTTCTTTTTCTTTTTTTTTTTTTTTTTTTTTTTTTTTTTAAAAAAAAAAAATTAAGGTAGTTGTGTGGTCAACCTAAGCGAAGGAGGAGGAGTGGCCACCCCTCTCATGGTAGAGGGCAGAACCATGAATTTTAGTGTGTGGGACGAAACTTTGGAAAAAAAAAAAAAAAAAAAATTTAGGGAAGAGGAAATTAATTTTTTATTATTTACCTCATAAAAAAAATATATTTTTTTGGAGATGTTTTAAATTTTTTAAGGGACACAAGCCCTCAAGCCTTGTGCTAAGTCTGCCCCCTACTCGTAGCCAGGGTGGCCACACGGCCACCACGATTTGGTCAAATTTTTTGTATGACCACCCATCTCCTCTATTAAGTGTAACCACATAATCACTCTCCTTTTTTTTTTTTTTTTTTTTTTTTTCGAAGTACAATTCTATATCTGCTTTATCGAAAGAGTAAATTTTATACAATATGCACAATTTTATCCTAAATTTATTCCACTTATTGATGTGGCACTTGCTAATTTACTATTGATTTTTTTTTTCTTAGCAGAGGATGATCCGATCATTAACAGTATCACATCAATAAAGTGAGATAAAATTATAATGTTTAACATTTTTTTTTTCTCAAAATAAACAAATACACTATAAAAAATACTTTCTAAAATGTGAACCCTATAATACATTTTAAAAAAACAAATTCTTCTTTTTATATTACATCAAAATACATTTTTAAATTAAAAATACAAAATAATCAACTACAATTTAACAAACGGATTGATCCGAACTTGACATATCAACCTATTTTGTCAACCTTACTAAGGAGTGGGATTTTTTTTTTGGAATCGAGCACTTCAAAAAGTGTGTTGTGTATCTTAAGAACCTTTGCCTGTCTATATATATATATATATTTCTTTTGGTTTCTCTTCTTCATTTTTGTTTTCTGTTTTTTTTTTTTCTAAAAATAAAAATATTTAAAAATCTTACCTAATCTTACCAATTAGTTGCCCAATTGGTGAGTTACCTTAGCACTAGTTACAACTGCTTTCTCCCTTTACGGTACATATTGTCTTCTAATTACATCTTATTATCCCGCATCCAATTTATTTATTTATTATTATTTTTTTTTTCATGTCTGTAAGTTCATACTAATTTGTATTTTTTGATTTAACTGAAAAGAGGTTATTTTTAGGTCATCGAAAACAAAAGCCAAGGGTCCCTCAGTCCCTCTTGTCTCACAACTCACCTACCAATATCGTATTACCAGAGCAATAGTTAAAGCAAGTTATGACTTATGAGCACCGCCCATATAATGCAACCAATAATTAAATAGCTCTAATAGCAAGTCTCAAAACATTAAAAGAATTTGTTAATTACCTATAAAGCATATGGTAACAATGGTGGAACCATAGCTTTTCATTGCAGCCACCGTGAGACTGCGAAACGGATTGGCTGGTCATTGTGCCGGACGTTTATGACGGTCATTGTCGGGCTCCACAAAAAGTTCATAGTAGTCATGACGGGATTGTTGAAAGCTTGTGGCAGCCACCAAACATTCATGCCATTGCATGGCTATCAAAATTTCATAACAGTTACCGCAAAGACAAATAGAAATTTATGGTAATTATTTTTTTAGAAGTGTTTTTGTATTTATTTTTTGAGAAATGTTTTTTTTTTTTTTGAAAAGAATTTTGTTGTTTGCTTTAAAAAGTGTGGTAGCGACCACATTTAAAAATTGGTTTGAATAATTATTTTTGGGCATGTTTGGGTATGCGCTTTTTATTGTATTGTTTTTAAAATTGTGAATATCTCAAATAAAAAAGAGATTTGAAAAAATTTTGGATGGTTTAGAAAATAGAAAACAAAATTTAGAATATATATTTGGGAATGTGAATTAAATTTAATATAATTGGAAAAAAGTAAAAGGAAAAGTAAAACTGAAAATAATAAAAAAATTCAAAAACCTAAGACTGAAAAAAAAAAATTGACGGGGTGGTTTTCGAGTTACTCCACGTGTCTGGATATGTTTTTTTATTGCCTTTCTTTTTTTTTTTTTTAATTATTTTTTTTTTTTTTTAAGTTTGGGTTAAAAAAAATTGAGTTGGGATGAAAAAATTTGAATTGGGTGTAAAAAGTTGCCAAACATGAATTATAGAAATAAATAAAAATAGTAAAAAATAATAGGGAATCGAAACAAGCCAGCATTTGAGTGAAAAGAGTTTTGAAAAAGATTTTCAATCAGACCATTAATCTTAATCTTCTTTTCCCTCTTTCTCGTTGTCGCTTGACTTTCATGACAACCAAATGAACTAATGGAGCATTAAAAAAGTTCAAGCTAAATTAAAAAAAGGGAAATGGTATATTATAAATACATAGAAATTTCTATGATATAATTTTTTTTTTTTTTTTATTATTTATTTTCTATCCATCTTATTTTTAAATTTATCATTAAATTTAACGTAATACATGGAATAAGCTTTGCAATTAACGGAAGAAAAAGTGCTACACTTACTTTTTTATTTTTGTTAATTTTTTTCTTTTTAAGTTTATTTACAAATAATATGTCAATCATGAATGAAATATACTATTTTGAACAATGTGTCATAGTTTCGTAAGATGATGACATGTTATTTGAAATTATTTTTTTAAAAAAAAAAGAAAAAAAAAAAGAAGAAGAAGAGAGAAAGTAAAGGATTTTCCTTAACCGAAAGAATAAGGCAATTACCGTGACTGATGCACCCAAATGCCCAATTCTATGCAGTCAAATACTAACATAAGAACCAACTGTATATAAGCAATCAATTACAAGAGTGACGTGGAAAAGAGAAAAGGTTTCTAGAACCTCTAAATGATTTGTGCCTGATAATATAAATTTTTATAAATTAAATCTGAATAGTCGGAAAAATTAAAATTCGAGTGCTTTAATTTTTTTTACACCGTTTAAGCCAAATCCTGATAATTAAAGCCATCTATATGTTTGATTTGGAGCATTTGCTTATATCCAGTGATAATGGATAAAACTTTAACATTGGCTTCATTTAAATTTTTAAGCAAATTGTGGCCGCACTGTGAAAACTGAAAACTCATCCATTGGCCGAGGAAACTGTTTCTGCCTCTCAGACCATGAGCTGCGCTGAAGGCCTGAAATACAGCACATGCAAAAAAAAGACAAAAGGGGAAGGTCAGACCCGTAAATGGGAGCAGAATGAGTCAATGGGTAAAGGCAAAAGGTGATGCGGGGAGGTGGAGGCAATAGCCACTTGGTGATGCCCTACGCTCTTAACCTATTGAATTCAAACAATCAAACGCATTGCTGTCTTTGAGTTTTTAGTAATTACCACTCCAAGGTGCCGAAAGGAAAACGGTAAATAGTAGAAACTACTCACTAGAAAGTAGAAACCCTCGTCCCAGACACCCAAAAAAGAAAAAGAAAAAAAAAGGGCTCTGCAACCGCCATGGACATAGCTGTATTACCACTACTATTATTTTAGTCAGGAATAATAATACCATTGTCCATAAGCTCGTAATCTTCCACGAGGGGGGTCCTTCAAACATGTGTACGTATGTAAAATCAGACCCTATAAAAGAGCTCCCCCCCCCCTCCCCTTTCCTCTCACCACATCTTCACAGATCTCTCTCTCTCTTTCTTTCTGTCGGGTAATGCTCTTGCGGAGGACTACACGGTCTAAGTCCATTCCTTCCCTTCTGTTGTCGTTAGAAACTTCTCAGTGTGCTTATTTGTTCTAACACTAAGCTTTTTTTTTTTTTTTGTGATGTAGAAAAATGGCTTCGTGTGTGTGGACTCTGATCCTGGGTTTCCTATTCATCATCGTCCCCGGCACCATGGGAGCTGCTCCGAGGAAGCCCGTAGCTGTGCCATTTGGTAGAAATTATATGCCCACTTGGGCTTTTGATCACATTAAGTACTTCAATGGAGGCTCCGACATTCAGCTCCACCTCGACAAATACACTGGTAAAAATGGATTTAGGAAAAAGTATTCTTTGTATCGCCAATAGACTGATGCCATCGTTTCAGATTTAAATGCTCGTACAAGTTTCATCTTGGCTATTTTTAATTATTTTCTCCTCCTCCATCTTTGTGTTTGATTTTGAAAAGGTACTGGTTTCCAGTCCAAGGGTTCTTACTTGTTCGGCCACTTCAGTATGCAAATGAAGTTGGTTCCTGGGGATTCTGCTGGAACCGTCACTGCCTTCTATGTGAGTTACCCATTTTTCCATGCACTTTTTATTATCATATTACTCGTCTTGTACAATCTTACTCCTTTCCCAATAGAAAGAAGGAACAAAGTCATTGATTGAGAAAACAGATTACTTGTGGCGACCCATTAATCGATCAGGATAAAAAGCAGAGATTTTTACACTCACTTTGTTCTTTTCTTCTTCCTGTTAGCATATCTCCTCTTAATAGAGTATATGTTGCAGCTATCATCTCAAAACTCGGAGCATGATGAAATAGACTTTGAGTTCTTGGGGAACAGGACTGGGCAGCCTTACATTTTACAGACAAATGTCTTCACAGGAGGGAAAGGGGATAGAGAGCAGAGGATTTATCTCTGGTTCGACCCAACCCAAGGCTACCACTCCTACTCTGTTCTCTGGAATCTGTATCAGATTGTGTAAGTTCCTCTACTTCTTTCTTCCTCTCTTTATTTAGTTTAGAAACTACAATCTCAGATCCTTTACGAAGCTGCTCTTATCTAAGTATTCAGAAAGCAAAATGTAAAATAATTAATGTCCAACTCCAAATTTTCATAGATCTCTACTTGTAAGTTCTGCAACTTTTGACATAATCGGATAATCATTTTTGTTTTTTTTTTTCTTTGGATGAGATTTTCCTTTACCTTCACAAGTCTATTTGGTTGGGTCTTCTCTAATTGAGAAATTGATATTATATATGATATTATGCCTAAAGAAATAAGCCAGCTTAAATTAACCCAAATTTTTAATCTAGATCCTTATAATTAAGTTTTTTAGTCAATCTTCCGTTATTTTTCATCTTTATTGGCGTCGAAGGAAGAGAACATATATATATATATATATATATATAGAAGTGATACACAATTTATTAATTTTCATACATGGTGCATTGTTACATAAATTGAATTTAAAGATGAGATTCCATTAAATTTAAAGATGAGATGTTTAGTAGAAATATTTATATCATTTCTTTCTACTTTTTTATTGACCTTATCTTACCTTAATAATAATCTCTCTTCAAAAAAAAAAAAAAAAAAAAAATCTTACCTTAATAAGATCTAAATTTTCTGAAAGAAAAACAAAAAAACTCTTAAAAGTTAAACTCCTATCAACATCCAATCTTTGGCCGCAATCACGGGATACAGCTCGCGGATATGTAAACCGAGTATTCTCCGACAAAATAAGAACATAAATGAAACAAGGCAAGGAATCATTATTGTCAACTTTGGTCACCGGAAAGAGGACTGGTTACGTGGGCGTTCTTTTCAACGAGTGATGCCGACAAATTTTTGAAAATCAACTGTTTGTGCTTTTCACGAAAGCTAGAAACATATTGTATATTATCTGGACATTGGGGACTGTGAAGTGACGTGTATAAATTGTACTATGTTTGTTTCGTCAGATTCTTTGTGGACGACACACCGATAAGGGTGTTCAAGAACAGCAAAGATTTGGGAGTGAGATTCCCATTTAACCAACCCATGAAGATCTACTCGAGCCTGTGGAACGCGGATGACTGGGCCACTAGGGGTGGGCTTGAGAAGACGGACTGGTCAAAGGCTCCCTTTATTGCCGCGTACAGGGGCTTCCACATCGACGGCTGTGAGGCCTCCGTCGAGGCCAAGTTCTGCGCGACCCAAGGCAAAAGATGGTGGGACCAGAAGGAGTTCCAAGATCTTGACTCGTATCAGTACAGACGCCTCCAGTGGGTCCGCACCAAATACACCATCTACAACTACTGCACTGATAGAGTGAGATACCCTACTCTCTCGCCGGAGTGCAAGCGAGACAGAGACATATGATTCATCTTTACTATGATTTCTTTTTATATATTTATTTATTTTAGAAGAGCTTGTATGTCGAAAGACCTTTGAGCATGAATTACGGGGATCTCTGTCATTCATTATTTTCCATGATTATGTTCCACTGTCTCTCTCATTTTTAAATTGGTGTTATTTAATATGTAAAATCCATGGTACTTACGTGTGGATGCAATATTATCCAGTTGCATGTGGACTCATTCCTTCGGAGTTCGGAGTTCGGAGTCCGGAGTCCTATTTAGTTATTGTAATCGTGAGGCTATTAATTATAATAGTTGTATCATGGCTATCTATATATATTTGTTATATAATGTCTTACTTTGGTAAAGATTTGCACTCAATTTGTGCCACGTATCTGAGATTCATGCGTTCACATGCCTTGACCGATTAGATAAATTAATGCCTGTCGTGATGCAATTAATTATATATAGATCGATGGCGGACAAGTGTCCTCGTGCAATCCAATATATCCAGAGATGCCAAACTGTATATGCTGTGTGCGGCGTGCCTCCGTGCACGGGGGCTAATCTCCTCTCATCGTGGCTAAAGGGATCCACCAAATTTGGTTCTTCAACAAAAATGATGGTAGAAATTAAAAGGTGATGGCTGATTGAATGATAGATTTTTATAGGCCAGAGGTCAGTCTAGTAAGTAGGGTTTAATGGTTTTGAGAAATAAAAGAATTAAGTAAAATATTTTTAGTTTTTGTTTTTTTTGTTGCTTGGATACAAGAGGCATCTCATGTCGGATATTTATAGGTGAGGTTTATAGATTCTTTTTCTTCTACTCTTACTATTATTGCTTTCACATCTTCCTAGAATGTGGAGTACAATTTACATTCCAAAGTATAATATGATTTACAATTAATGTTCGTGAAATGAAAATACAATGGACTTGTCCATTAGCATGTACAATGAGAGATGGCTAAATTTTAAAATCTTCAAGAAAAATGCCTTAAGATCGAAGAATTATAACAAAAGTCCTAAATTTAAACCTTATTTCTGTCGTTTACGCATATTTTAGTTAAAATACTTATTTCAGTTTTGAGTCTGGTTCTTGTTTGTTTTGCAGCTATATATCTCTTTAATGTTTTGCAGCTATACACTTAATTTGTTAGAGTACCAGTCGTGTTTTCAAAATTAATATAACAGATGGAAGTATTAAAAAAAAATTAACCTTGCTTTGAATTTTTCCATACTCCTATCTGCCATGAAACTACTTATTACCTCCTCTCTTGTTTGCTTGCTGTCATCTACTTCTCTTTAATGTCTTTAACGTTTTGCAGCTGTATCTCTGCACATGCACGTGATATTCTTTTACATTTTTTTTTATTATTTATTTTTCTGATTATTGTTTTACATGTTTGCCAAAAATTCTGTTAATTTTAGTTTTGTATGTTGAGTCCACAATTTATATTTACTCTATTCACGGATGACATCAATTCTACGTACCACAAAAACAAAAAAAGTGAGAATATTATATATATATATATATAAACAAAAACAAAAAGGTTAATAAAACCATATACATATATTTCCATAAGAGGGGCAAAACCGTGTCATTTGCTAGTTATGTGACAACTAAATTGAATTGGGATCTTCTATAATTTTTATGTCCAAATTATTGAAATATTCTTGCAATTGTGAGAGGCACTAATGGGTCTACTTGCCCATTAGTTGCGTGCATGTGTGTGTGGCTGTAGGATGCTTTTGCGGTGCTTCGATGGTGCATTTACCACTTAGCACGAAGCATCAGAGCGGTCAATTTGTGTTCGTTAATTTTTGGACGGTTGTGATCATACCATCTAGTGATTTGATATAGATTATAGGATGCTTCAAAGTAAAATCTAACGGTTAGATTTACTTGACCGTTAATAATATCAAATGTAAGATTAAATCAAGATTGATCTAACAGTTGAAATACAATAATCATTACTAACAATTATATAATGGTTAATTATGAATTGGATCTGACAATTAAGATTAGGTGTATGTTGATATAGAATCTCTTTTGCTATTTCTCTCAAAAGCCTTCTACCTTGTTTAAATTTTGTGATTATTAAGTTCTGTTTTGCTGTAGAAACAAAACTCTATTCTCTTTGCTAGAATAGAAAATTTGAGAGCTTTCTGATTTGATCGATTTCGCTTAATTGGTGTAAAACGCAATCAAACATCAAAAAGTCTTTGGGCTCTATTATATCTTGGAGGCATATTCGCTATAACTCGGTACACACCGATTGATAAGAATTAATAGAGGCAAATAACGTATTATGGAAAGCAACACACTTCTCTGTTGTTTAAGTTTATGCACCAACACTCTTTTCTGACTGTTTGGCAATAAATTCGAACTCATCCAAAAAGAAAAGAGGTTCACATCTGATTACATAACTTTGAAATCAGAAATCTACAAGAAAACTGGGAAGGAAGTTCATTAACAGCAGGGAATAGAAGATCTCACTTCCAGTTGTTGGCAACAATGTCAGCAAGATCAACTACCCTCTGTGAATAACCCCACTCATTGTCATACCAAGCGATAACCTTTACCATGTCATCTCCCATGACCATAGTCAGTGAAGAGTCAACAGTTGACGATACATCAGAGCACCGAAAGTCCACTGAGACAAGAGGCTCGTCGCACACAGATAGAATACCCTTGAGCTCCTTTTCAGCAGTGTCTCTGAACGCTGCGTTTACCTCTTCTGCAAAGGTCTTCTTTGACACTTGAACAACAAGGTCCACAACTGAGACATTAGGCGTGGGCACACGGAGGGCAATGCCATTCAGCTTCCCTTTGAGACTAGGCAGAACAAGGGCAACAGCTTTTGCAGCACCTGTGGAAGTTGGGACTATGTTGAGAGCTGCAGCCCGTGCACGACGAAGGTCACGGTGGCTTGCATCAAGAAGCCTTTGGTCTCCAGTGTAGGAATGGGTGGTCGTCATGGTACCCTTGATGATGCCTAACATACGATATTATCCACGTTATGGACTTGCCATAAATCCAATCTAGACGATGTGTAGAGTATCGATGAACATTCACAATCATAAAGTTTTATCAGATAAAACGCAAGGAGAATTTCTCTTTCACAAGCTGTGCCAAAACAGACTATTCATCCTCTTGTAGTGTCCAAGTCCAAGCCAATTAATTAAGTAGACACAGAACATGTCACACAAAAGCTAATAGCACTCTCACTGAATGGTTAGAAATGTTTGAAAGTTGAATTGGAAACTAACATCCAGTGCATAAACTAACAGATGATACAACCTCAGGAAATCATAGATCAATATGAAGTCTGTCTTCTTCTTTTTTGGTGACTAGTTATGTAAACTCATCTTTGGTAGCTAGCGCAAAGCCCGCAGAACCATGTCCAATACTTTCAGCAGTCTATAGGCAGTGCAAACGCCATGAAATTCAGCTTATGATTTATAGGAATATATAGTCAAGTCTCTGACAAACTATTTCTCTTTCTTTTTCTTGCACATAATTTATTGTTCTATGAGCATTTTCAATTATGCATGTGGACATCTAGCATAAACTTTCCCTCCCTCCAGACGTGATATTAGCTATTTTTCAAAGATATATAAAACAGGTCACTTTCTTATCCATCAAAAGTAAAGAATTAATCCCCTTAAAAGATAATATCATCAATGAGAAACTATTCTTGCATAAATACATGCAGAAAAGAGTGGACAAGGTATGTGGCCCAATTCCTATGGCCAGAAAGATGCCAATCATGAGGTTAATATTGAAAAGGTGATTGTGCTGAAATTGAGAAAAATTGCAATTATATGACCAATTGGT
Source organism: Alnus glutinosa (assembly GCF_958979055.1). Classification (NCBI taxonomy): domain Eukaryota; kingdom Viridiplantae; phylum Streptophyta; class Magnoliopsida; order Fagales; family Betulaceae; genus Alnus; species Alnus glutinosa. The sequence continues at coordinate 181,233 of NC_084886.1, read as the reverse complement.
AAGGATATTACATCATTAGACTTCATAGCTAGAAAAATTAGGAAGGTTACCAAATTTCTGGTCGAGGACCTTGACAAAGGGGGCGAGGCAATTGGTGGTACAAGAGGCATTGCTGATGATGGGCTCGGCCGGGTTGTAAGAGTCGGCATTAACACCGACCACGTAGGTGGGGATATCTCCTTTCCCAGGAGCAGTGATGAGCACCTTCTTGGCCCCTGCCTGTAAGTGCTTTCCGGCACCTTCCCTGTCCACAAACACTCCCGTCCCTTCTATCACCAGGTCTATCTCCAATTCTCTGCGCAAACCATCCGTCGTTTTTGTTACGTTTGAAGTTTTAATTAAAACAAAAGAGAAACGGCAATTAAGAAGGGATCAGTGATTATATATCTAGATGATTACTTCCAGGGGAGGTTGACTGGGTTGCGGTTGGAGACGACCTTGATGACCTTTCCATCAACGGAGATGCCATTGTCACCGACGGGCTTGACGTCAGCGTCGAAGATGCCGAGGGTGGAGTCGTACTTGAGAAGATGGGAAGCCTGCTTGACACCCCCTGTGTCGTTGATGGCAATGATATCCAGTGGGGAGTCCTTCCTGCCATGCCAACACCTCAAAAAGTTTCTTCCGATTCTCCCAAACCCATTGATCGCCACCCTCAGCTTTGCCTCTACCACTCCCCTCCTGTAACCCCCGTTTCCGCCAACCTATATATACGTAAAATTAATTAACAATGCTTAATACTCAATATGTGCCTAGTTTATAATTAACTCCAATTTTGGCCAGTGGCATAGAGGTGATTCAATTAATTAGGTACATGCACGCATTATATTACATAACATTGGGGCATATCAGTGAATAATTACACGAGGGCACTTGACTTAAAACACCTATTTATATATTAATTGATCTACCTACTTCCCTTGATCAAGAGATGCATGAGACAATATATACCATGGACGTACGATGCAATTGAAAAATAATGTATCATCGAATATGTACATATACCATAACAAATTTAGCTTCGACACTGTACTATTACTATGATCACGAGATCCAACATGACACCAAGTTTCTTTTAGGATCCCTGTTTCATCATGCATTGCCTAAATCATGCATCCGAAACCACATTGTTAAATCATTACTTATCTGAAAAACTTAAGCTTATAGAAAAAAAGTAAATTTAATTACTTAATCAATACTTTAACACAGGCTTTTTGTTGTTGCTTACCACCACCAGAGGTTGATCAAGAGAGAGTGAAAACGAACAATGGAAATTAGACAAATCATATTTGAATCAAATCATTCAGTCTGCTGGGAACAAATTAGGCATCAAGTTAAGTCGTTGTCCAAATTATCATTACTAGTGTATACTGTCGGTGGTGAAAAGTAGTACTTGTTATATATGATTACTACGAAGTGCGAACCATGCAGGCATCATGAAGTATCAGATCATCAAACTTATATTGATTGCTCTGAGTTTTCAGGTTAGCGTTGGCTGATCAGGCCCAAGAGGTGGCCTGGCACTGATCTCATCCCGATTCTGATTAATTTTTAGTGTAAGCAAGAATTTCAAACCATGTATTGTCTTTAGTCCTACATAAGGAAGCCTCAAGAGAGAAATTCAAACTCACAGCAGAGGTCTGGAAGGAAATGACAGAGAGCAAGTCTTCGGAGGTTTTTCGAGCAAAGGGAAGAGAAGCTGCTGAGCTGCGAAGGCCAGCGAATTCGGAGAACCCCTGATTGTTGACCTGAATACCGGAACTAATTAATTGTGTCAGTGCGTGTCTGAAAAGAAGAAGAAGAAGAAGAAAAACAATTCATCCAAAAAAAAAAAAAAAAAGAGAGACCTTGAGAGATGACTTGGCCACAGAGAGAGTAGCAGACGCCATGGTTGTGTACCAAGCGCAGCTGTAGGAGCTCTAGTGGGAAATGTGAGTTCAAATTATGAAGTGAAGTGTAGATAATATTGGAGAGGATGAGATTATCGATAGCCTCTCATTCAACTTATGGCTGTGGTTGTGTAGGATTTTGTTGCTTCCACCTCCATCATGAGTTATGGTTCACGGCCATCCATCCTACATTCCTACCTCCTGTCTTATCTCCCATGCACCATTGCCATTGGTTTTCTGGGTTGGGCCTACGCGCTCGAGCCCCCAAGGGAATGGAACGGTAAGAACTAAGAAGAGCAAGTCAAAGTCCAACAAAGGGGTAATTGACTAATTGGGCTGAAGCCCACTTTAAACAGTAAGAAGAGAAACGGAAACCCTAGTCGATAGAAGTAAAGGCCTTTTTGGGGGCCGATATAAAAAGGGCAAAGAAGTACATAACATTGAGTATCGAGAGGCAGTGTAGCGAAAGCGAAGACAGAGAACTGAGCACAACGCCGGCGGGTCACGGGCTTCGATCGAGGACGAGGGATTTGTTCGCTCGCCCATTCAGGAAGAAGGGTTACATCCCGCTCTCTACATATCTGAGGACCTACAAGATTGGGGATTACATCGACGTCAAGGTTAACGGCGCCGTTCACAAGGGCATGCCCCACAAGTTCTACCATGGCCGCACCGGTAGCATTTTGAACGTCACCAAGCGTGCCGTTGGCGTCGAAATCAACAAGCAGGTTTCCTCCTTCAAAATATATTCTTTTCTGTTTGTGTTCGATACTGGCTGATGGTGTTCTCCCGATTTTATTCACAACTCAATGACAATTAGGCAGTTCAATTCCTTGGAAAATGCTTTTCATATAATATCCAATGTCTAGTTTGTCTGCCCTTTTAGTCGTCCGGCGTCGTCTCCCATAATGTCTGTCTGTCTGACTGTCTGTGTTACCCAGCTATCATTTCTCGGCATTGCTAGGCCTTGGGCTTCTTGCCTTTTTTATGGTTAATGAATATTATAAGTTTTTCAGCGTGCTACGTACACGTTTGTTATTCATTTTTCCATGGCCGATTGGCCGTGGATCTAACTTTTGGTAATCTTTGGGGTTGTTACGTAGGTTGGGAACAGGATAATCAAGAAGAGGATACATGTACGGGTGGAACATATTCAGCCATCAATGTGTAGGGAGGACTTCAAACTGAGAAGAATCCAGAATGATGAGCTGAAGGCAGGGGCAAAAGCTCGTGGAGAAAAAATCAGCACAAAGAGACAACCTGAAGGACCCAAGCCCGGGTTTATGGTTGCCGGTGCTACCCTGGAGACATTCACTCCCATTCCGTATGATGTGGTAAATGACCTTAAGGGCGGTTACTGATAATGTATTGCCTCAGATTATCTTTCCGTTTCCAGTTACCAGTTTCTAATGAGCGTTTTATTTTAACTCTTATCGTCTTCTGCTTGAGATGAAAATGCACTTGCGTTTTGGCCGATCTTATAGTCAGTTCTATTTTGCTATATAGGATACTGACATTGTCAATCTACACTTAGAGGATAGATCAATCTTAATTAAAAAAAGCAAAAAAATTCAATGACAAATTAAAAATGTCATGTCAGATAAGATAAGATGAGAGTATGCTATTTAGACTTTCACTTGCTCTTTATTGGTCCAAAAGCGCATTAAATATATATAGTATATTAGTATGCCATCTACAAGATTAGAAGGAAAAGAAAAGCTGAGATGGATCCACAGGAGCTAAACACCTATTGGGAGAGGATTTTGTTCTTCATATGGTTGCCTGTACCTGTAATTTGAAGTTGACGGCTATTAACACACAACATACTCCTAGATCTATTCAACCTAATAAGAGTTCTAGTGAGTGTGTTAAGGAGAAATCCGGTTGATCACAACTACTAGCCGGGGCGGACTTGCAATGGGGCCGGGGGGGCCCTGGATCCCCAAGCCCCAAAATTTTTTCCAAAAAAAAATTAAAATTTTACGCCCTAATCTTTTAATTTTTTTAGTTGTGCCCCTCAAAATTTTTTGTTTTCAATTTGGCTCCTCCATTTTTACAAGCCTGGGTCTGCCACTGACTACTAGTGACAACCGGTTCCTAAAGAGATAGAGTTCTACTTGTATTTGCTAGAAGAATTTTAATTGTATTTGTTTACTTTAGGTTGCTGATCACGGTTTTGTATTTATATTACGTTTGTCTCTAAAAGATAGTATTAGATTAGGAAGCTAGTACTTTGATGTTATCTTGTATTATGTACAAACTCTATATAAATCAATAGAAGCTCACAAGATGAGTAAGCTTGAAAAAGCCAAATATTCTGTGTTTCTACATGGTATCAGAGCCATCTATAGACTACTGTCTTTTTTTTTTCCCATTATCATGTCCGACTCTACAACCTCTTCGGCAGAGACAAATCCCACCCTTTTTCCATCCTCATCTAATGTTGTTTTTACTGATCCCAACATGAACCACACCCTGCAAATCAAACTCTCCAATGCAAACTTTCCTAGTTGGAGAACTTAGATCATAGCTTTTGTTAAAGCCCAAGATGCAAACGACTTTCTAGATGGTTTTCTCAACCTCTAGCCCAGACAATCCCGAATCCGAGCACCACTCAAGGTGCTCCTGCCACCATAGCAAATTCAGAATTCCTAACTCGGTGCCAACGTGATCAGATGCTCCTTAGCGTGTTAATCTCCACGCTCACCGAACCTCTTATGGTTCATGCAGTCGGCTGTGCCACCTCTCACCAACTTTGGACTACCTTGGTGTCTATGTTTGCTTCTAAAGCACGATCCCGGGTCCTGCAGATTCATTATCAACTTGCTACTACCAAGAAGGGTAGCGCATCGATCGCGAAATATTTTTAGTCATTCAAGGTTCTTTGTGATAACCTTGCTGCTGTCGGCCAACACCTCAACGATTTTGAGTGCACCTCTTATTTTCTAGCTGGCCTCGGATCTGATTAGGATCCGTTTGTTACCTCCAGAACTACTTGGTTGGATCCTTTATCCCTAGATGAAATCTACGGACACCTTCTTGCTTAGGAGATGTGGATTGAACATCATCTCACACCCGTGGAACCTGTCTAGCCTGCTGCTAATTTTTCAACCCGAGGTTCACCATCACGCAGTCGAGGCAATTGCGGTCATGGCTGCAACACCAACAACTACCGAGGTCGGGGATCTGTCTATCCTGGCCGTGGCAGAGGTACGTATTTCCCATTTGATTTGGCACAGCCTTCACGTCCCATCTGCCAACTTTGTGGGAAAATCGGGCACACTGCCCCCAGGTGCTATCAACGTCTTGATCCAGCTGTTGCTGGACCACCTTCTGTTCCATATCAGCCTGCTCAAGCCTATTATTCTTTTCCTAATCTTCCTACGGAAGAAAATTGGTACCCGGATACTGGTGCAACCCACCACCTCACCAACAATCTGCAGAATCTGAATGTCTCCTTTGAAGAATACTCTGGGCAAGATCAAATCCGCATAGGTAATGATACATGTTTGTCTATTTCTCACTTCGGTTCTGCAATTCTTTCACTTTTTCGTCACAAATTTCTTCTAAACCAATTACTTCATGTTCCTCACATCTGCAAAAATCTTATCTCTGTTCGTCAGTTTGCTTTTGGCAATGATGTTTTCTTTGAGTTTCACTCCTCCTTTCTTTATCATTAAGGATTGCAAGATCAAACTGCCAGTTCATCACGGCCAACTTAAGGATGGTCTTTATCATCTCTTCATTCCGCAAGTGCCTTCATCCACATCACAAGCACTCGTTGGTGAGAGGACTTCTTCACAGAGTCGGCACCAACGTTTGGGCCATCCAGCCCTTTGGACTGTCAACTTTGTTCTATCCAAATTTCAGCTTCCTGTTTTGTCAAATAAGGCATCGGCTCCCTGCAATGTCTGTCCTCAGGCAAAGGGTCACCAATTGCCCTTTTCAGTTTCACAAACTTCTATTTGTAATTTGTTAGATTTAATTTACTCAGATGTTTGGGGTCTTTCCTCCACTATTTCAATAAATGACAATCGTTTTTATGTCTCTTTTGTGGATGCCTTTAGTCGCATTACTTGGATTTATCCTATTCAATCTAAATCGGATGTCATGCAAGTTTTTCTCAATTTTCAATCCATGGTTGAACGTCTTCTCAATGCCAAAATAAAATCAGCCGTCACATGTTCCTACTTATTTATGTTGATATTATTATTGTTTCTTCTGTTCCCACTGCCATTGATGAACTATTACAGCTATTGAGCAGTGATTTTGCTGTTAAAGATCTCGGCACTTTACACTATTTTCTTGGCATTGAAGTTATACCAGTGAAGGATGGTCTCTTACTCTCTCAGAAGCGCTACATTCAGGATTTACTTTCCAAAACCAATATGATCGAAGCAAAACTAGTCTCATCTCCCATGGCATCTTCTTCGACATTATATGCTTTCACAGGTGATCCTATGGAAGACCCCACATTATATGGAACTGTTGTTGGTTCCCTTCAGTACTTATCTCTTACACGCCCAGACTTGGCGTTTACTGTAACTCTGTAAGTCATGTATGCCAGTTTATGCATCGTCCAACCAAGCTCCATTGGCAAGCTATAAAGTGTATTCTTCGATACCTCAAATATACCATCTCTCATGGTTTACTTTTGCACAAGACTTCATCAAATTCTCTACAAGCCTACTCGGATGCTGACTGGGTAGGATGCTCTGATGATCGACGTTCAACCGGTGCTTATTGTATTTACCTTGGTTCCAACTTAATTTCATGGAGTTCTCGTAAGCAACCTAATGTCTCAAGGTCTTCAACAGATGCTGAGTATAAGTCTGTTGCTAACGCGGTTGCAAAGTTGCTCTGGATTTGTTCTCTTCTTAAAGAACTTCGTCTTACACTGTCTGGTCCACCGAAGATATGGTGTGATAATATTGGAGCAACTTACTTGTCTATCAATCCTATTTTTCATGCTCGCACCAAACATGTAGCTATTGACTTCCATTTTGTCCAAGAGTTGGTTGCATCCAAGGACCTAGAGATTTTATTTGTTCCAAGTGCTGATCAAATTGTAGATGTATTAACTAAACCACTTGTTTCTAGAAGATTTCGTCATCTGTCTTACAAGCTCAACGTCTGCTCACTCCCGTTGAACTTGAGGGAGGATATTAACGCACAACATACTACTAGATCTATTCAAACTAATAAGAGTTCTAGTGAGTGTGTTAAGGAGAAACCCGGTTGATCACAACTATTAGTGACAACCAGTTCCTAAAGAGATAGAGTTCTACTTGTATTTATTGGAAGAGTTTTAATTGTATTTGTTTACTTTAGGTTGTTGATCACAGTTTTGTATTTAGATTAAGTTTGTCTCTAAAAGATAGTATTAGATTAGAAAGCAAGCACTTTGATGTTATCTTGTATTATGCACAAACTCTATATAAATCAATAGAAGCTTACAAGATGAGTAAGCTTGAAAAGCCAAATATTATGTGTTTCTACATAGGCACTGTGAATTCTCATCACTACATGATTCAGTGATATTTAATGCTAGAGGGTGGTTTGGAGGATTCTTACATGTTGTCAATTATTTTACACAACTTCACAAACTCAATATGAAATTAACGGATTACAATTGAGAGGTTTGACAGTTAAATTAAATGGGTCAGATTATGGTTAACCTATATAGTGTTATACTCATGTCAACATTGGCAATTTTTTACACGACTTGTGAAGCCGACGTAAACTCAACACAAAATTAACGAGATATGGTTAACTAATATAGTCTTATTATATTCATGTCTCAGTACGACATGAACTCAAAAGCATGAATTGTCACCTCTAATACCAATGCATTTGGATTCAACTATTTTGTTTCTTGGTGCAGTCAATAGTTGTGACGACCCGTTTTTTTTTTTTTTTTTTACAAAACGTAAAACGAGTCATCGCAGTGGCACGACTACGTGTCGCTCAGCCAACATATGTCACATGCCCCATAACATGTACCTGATAATCAGAGTATGACATACATCTATCTATGCAGCGGAAAACATAAATCTGAACAGCGGAAATTACAACTTATACATCTATTACAAATTAATAACCACATAGAGCCATTTAACGTTTATCTGTATGAGTCTTATTAACACAATATTTACAAAACAATAATGACTTTACAAAGAATATGTGACACAAACGTCACAAGCTATACCAAACCTATAAAACAGTGGACAGCCCGTGGTCCGACAATTACAACCGTCGCGGTGAGCTTCAGTCATAATATCCTAAGCACACTGCTACCGACCCATCGACTATACCGAAGTACCTGCAGCCAAAGAAACATCATCTACACGGTTGTGGTGATATCCACATCCGCATAGGTGAAATAATGAGTTCACCGCCTTAGTATACCTCATACTAAGACCTCAGTGGTATAAGACTAACTGAGTTTTCACAAAGAACCAACCTCTATTTATTTTTAGTCGTGCGAGCACTATATTAGCCACAATTTACCAATAGCTAATGCAGCAAACACCGACTATTTAGAAAACATTTAAAACATACTATATAGCTGTGAATATATGTAGAAGTTCCAATCTACCGCTTGGAAGACTCTACATATAGACCCCTCTATAATAATACTTTTCACCGGTCGCTTGGACATATGTGCACACGATCACTCCATCACAGATATCACGTATACACATAAGTCTTAAGCAAAGAACATGGCATCTTACTCTTCCATACTAGGATAACATCCTTCAACAAAACACTCGCAACATCATCTCTAATCGTATTCCAGTTTCGTGCCTTGACGTCAGTAGATCATGAGAGCACTAGAGTTAAACTCAATCATGCTAACACGTCTTTCCTGAAGAACAAGAACAGTCAACCTTCTTACTCATAGACATGCCATTACTCGCACCTGGGTAGTCATGTATCCATGTACTTTCAAGTTCAATGTATGATATTAACACATGACTATCCGATAAAAATATACATAAGATCTTTTTCATGAAGACTCTTATGCATACCAATATGTCTAGTAAAACTACTCATAACATAAAAACATCTCTCACAAAACAATGCTATATATACTATGCATGCCTCAATGTGTTGCTGATACTGCCTCAATGTGCTGATACTGTTACTCTGCTGATACTGTTACTCTGATATGTATGCTCTATACTACATGCTCAATGTTCCGTGCTTGACCAGTATATATTTCCTACTGTGTCAAGCTGAAATCATGCAATTGTTAAATCACGTCCTTTTAAAACTAAACAAATCCAGCATTTTACCCAACACTTTGAAATCATTCAAAACTTAGTTTCTTTATCAAATCTACGCAGTTTCAACATGACATGTTCTCAAACAATTTGCATAATTTAAATCTCAACCGCAGAACTTAACACTTTAAATCTAGTCAATACTTTTCACTCTTGCACTATCTCTTAAACATCATTGATATAGTTTAAACATAATCGAAACTAAACAAATCATCTCAAAGCATATACATTTCATCATATGGTTGGTTCAGTTTCAATAACAATATATATATTTTTATCAATCCAAGAAAATGGTATCAGAGCAGTTTGTTCTAGGGTTTGTTAGGAAAAGCGGAAGTCTAGGTTTGTATTAGAGTCTAAGGATAACAGAAGAGCCTTAGGATTCTAAAAGATTTAACGCAGATAAGGAAAACTTAAATTGGAATTCTTGTATGCATTGCATGGATTTTGTAATGCATTCATTAGGATTTGTGTTGTCTACGTAGCATAGTCTTGTGTAGACAAGCTATGCCACTTAGACAATGACCTCTTCTTTTGTTCGGAAGTGTTGCGTGTGTCTCGATTGATTCAAGTGCAACACATCCCCTTTTTCTTGTCCATGTATGTGGAGTCGTGTAGGTAGAGGTTAAACCCTTAGGTCAAAGTATATGTGTGGCAACTTTTGTGGTGACGCTATTATGGGTAGGCCTAGGTGTCTAGCTATTTAGTCTTTCAGAAGAGTCTACCGTGATTGTGATAGGCTATAGGCGATGTAAGAGAGAGCTTTTCATGAGGGTAGACTAATAATCGTCCTTTAAGAAGTGATGGCGTATTCTTTGGGTGCATCGAAGGAGACTCGAACCTTGAAGAGCATGAGACCATTGTACGAGATCAATTCAAGGAAACTGCCTAACTACAACTACGAGGACGACACCATAGCGAAGAGACAACCATCGACCAAGACGACTACTCAACGACGAGGGACGTATCCTCTAAGAATTAGACTAATATGTACGAGTTAAGATAATAAAGTATTTATGGGAAACAGACTAACAAGCGAATAACTAAGAATAATAAATTTCAAGATATTTTATTTTAATAAGCTATGAATTAAAGAATGATTTTAAAACAAGGAGTTAAATTAAGAATGACTATTTAATAAAATTTATGGGCTAAACCAAATGCTCCTAAAAACAGTTTCAAACATGCTCTGTGTATAAGGTTTATAATTTAACACAAATAATCATTAAAGTAAAAGTGATAGTTCAGATCTGAACTTTCAATGTATAGTTGTATGTGTTAGAGAATATTGTTTGAATTAGGTCCAAGTATTAGAAAGGAGTTAATTGCTAGTTGATCTTTGATGAGATCATGGTGTCATAGCATATCTTCGGTGGTGAAACCAATATTTAGAGAAAATTTATGTTTTGAAGGTAATGATGGCAGTGCAATAGTAAGGAGTTAAAGGATTAGATCGATAATATATTGAGGATAAGCCATCATTAATGAGTAAGTAGCAAGTTGAAGCAAAGTGATGTTAGGTTAAGTGTAAAAATCTTAATGGTTTACCTATTTGAGGATGGTAGTACCTATGATTAAACGAGAAATAGATTATAATATCACATGAGGATATGTAGATTTGTGAATATTGGAGGTACTTAGTAAGCCCACACTAGATCTTTGATGTCATAAAGGTCACAGTTGAGGACAATTAGAGTTATTCCAATATGATTTTGGGAGTGGATAAGGTAAACGATAGAGGAAATTTGTGTGAAACAACTAAGCTATACAAATTAAAGGAAGTTACTCTCTAAATGCGATCAAAATTATTGTTGGGGTTGCCTAAAGAATTAGTTACATGGCTAAAGTTTTGTGAATAGTTTGCTATAATGACTAAGAATTTGAGGCACTAAGAATAAGTTAAAGAATACGGTATAGAGGAATATGTATGATTCACTTTAAGTCATAATTTGGAAAATGAGTTTTGAACTAAGGAGGGGAGACCTAGTGAATTAACTTGGACTGAAGAGGATCTAAAGTTCAAATGAATGAAGTATGGGTTAGCAAGTGTTGGTATTAGTTATGACTTTGAGGTTAAGAATAGAATGTTGGGCGCTAATTGTCATTGAGATTTAGTGGGATAGCTTTATTATATAAGCGTGCTAGATCAAAAGAGTTATTTGCAATTTCGAGGTCGAAATTTTATAAGGAGGGGAGGATGTAAAGACCAAGAGATAAATAGGAGATTTACCAGTTATAAATTATGTTTATATAATTGAAAAATAAAGAGTTTAAGGTAAAGGGTAAAATGTAGTTAGATTTAATGTGGGGGTTAAATAGCAATTAACAAATAAAAGAATTAAAGTTGAGGGGCATTTCAGTAATTTTCCCTCTTTTCTCCCTTATCCCTTTTCTTTTCTTTCTTTTCCTTTCTCCCTTTTCTCTTCTCGGTGGACAGCAGTCCACGACTGCTTCTTCTCTTCTTTTTGTTATTCTTTTCTTCTTCTTTCTTCCTTTTCTCGCACAAACACAGTGAGACAGAGAGAGTCGGAGAGACTGAGGGAGGAGAGAAATAGGGAGATGAGACCGAGAGAGAACCGAGTGATGTGAGAGCCGAGAGATTTTGAGAGAGATGAGATCGGGAGAGTTGAGGAGTGATCGGAGCCCGATCCTCTGGTGGGTGGCGCCGTTAAGACCAGAGGACGCCGGCGACGCGATCTCCGGTGAGCCCGTGAACCAGAGATGACCCGGGAGAGAGAGAACCCGAAACCTGTAGAACCCATGACCCACGACCCGTGAGGACCCGATCCTCCATGATCGGCGACTGGGACGGAAATCCGGCGATGGAGGAGCTCTGGCGGAATCCAGGAGCTTGAACCCGCGACCCGTGAGCCCAGAAAACCCGAGGACCCGTGACCGTGACCCGTGCGACCCGCAACCCGCCTGACCCGAGAAGAAGACCCGGTTCTTCAAAGTGATTTCCGGCGACTTTTCCGGCGGAATTAGTGGCGTTTTTCGATGGATTGGCTATGAAAATTCTTGGGGTAAATTCCTATAACATATGATGGTTTATTTTGTAGATTAATTTGTTGATTGTTGAAATTAGGGTTTCATGATTTTATTTAGGGTTTCTCTACTGTTTGGCCGATTGATTTTGTGTACTGATATGGGGTTGGTTTATGATGGATTTTGGAAGTGTTGGTGAAGATTGGGTTTTTATGTGGATGGACCGAATTGGATTTAGTTGGTTTGTTGTTGTTGAAATTGGAATTGGGTATTTTAAATGTGTCTCTACTGTTTGATGTGCTTGGCTGAACTGATTTTAGCACTGAGAAACCGAAACCCCTGTTTTTGGTATGTTGACTGAATGGCTTGGAGCCCCTATGATGCTGGATTATCTTTGATCATTAGTAATTTTATGGTGTTGATTTTAGTTGATAAATTATGAATCGAGAGATTATTCCTTTGTGTTGGCTATATACTCGCTGTTTGGTGCTTGGAGTTGTTTGATAGATTTGGGATTTTGGACAACCGGGTACTGTATTGTTCTGTTCTAGAAATAAGGTTTTCAAAATAATAAAATATGATTCCCTAGTTTGACTATGAAAGACTTTGAAAGGGTGAGGTTTAGGTTCGGTCACTAATTTCCGAACAACTAAATTGGATTGTTAGAATTATGATATGTTGGTGTTAATGGCTCCATGTATATGGATTTTAATGGCCAGATTCTTGAGTATTGGTGAATGGTAATTTATTGATGAAGGTTGTAGTTGATTTTAAGTTGTTAACCCTATGTATTGGATTTGTTGATACACTTTGAGTTGAGACCTCATGGTGATATTAGAGAAGGTAATTGTTAATTGTTGATGATGGGTGTTGTGTAATTTTTGTAAGAGTAGTTCCAAATTAGAAGAGATTGATCTTGTTATGTAAATGAGTTGATTTTTACATGGGTTTGGATGTTGGGTTGTTATAAGGCCAAGTATGTACGTATTAATGTGAAATGAGATTTTTATGAGGACATCTTGATTATGGTTTGTTGAATAAGGCTAAATGTGTCCCATGATATGCTTATGAGTTGGACACCCTAAGTGTTAATGAAGTTGAATTGATTAAGGTTGATTATGATAAATAATTGAATTCCTTGCTATAGTTTATTTAAAAGTTTCGGTTATGCAATGAGGTTTTAGGTCATGTCTTTATTGAGTTGGGTTGGTTGGATTAGTCACATGTTATGAAGACTAGGAGAAGAAAGTGAAATAATTAACTAATAATAGAAAAAGGAATAAATAAATAGGCAAAATGTGATGTAAATATAATAAGAAGACAAATAAAATAGTAAACGCGTTTTAAGGATTAAGATGAGATATAATATAAACCTAAACTTAAGTGCTAACCTAATAGTAGCTAAAGGTGGCGAATTAGCTTTACACGTGGGTATGTGACGTGTGAGCATGCGGGTAGCTTTTGTGTCATAGAGTATAGAGTTCAATAGCATAGTCTAATGTTACCAATGTTTGCAGGATCATGTTCGGATTGGAGACTTTAATTGGTTCTCCAATGTAGAGTCCAAGTGACTAGGGTTCAAGGGAGTGTTCGAGTTGGAGTCCAATGCAGCCAAGGTGGGTATTCCACTCACTGAGAAAATATATATTTTTATATGTATTGGATTGATAAAAATATATATATTATTATTGAAACTGAACCAACCATATGATGAAATGTATATGCTTTGAGATGATTTGTTTAGTTTCGATTATGTTTAAACTATATCAATGATGTTTAAGAGATAGTGCAAGAGTGAAAAGTATTGACTAGATTTAAAGTGTTAAGTTCTGCGGTTGAGATTTAAATTATGCAAATTGTTTGAGAACATGTCATGTTGAAACTGCGTAGATTTGATAAAGAAACTAAGTTTTGAATGATTTCAAAGTGTTGGGTAAAATGCTGGATTTGTTTAGTTTTAAAAGGACGTGATTTAACAACTGCATGATTTCAGCGTGACACAGTAGGAAATATATACTGGTCAAGCACGGAACATTGAGCATGTAGTATAGAGCATACATATCAGAGTAACAGTATCAGCAGAGTAACAGTATCAGCACATTGAGGCAGTATCAGCAACACATTGAGGCATGCATAGCATATATAGCATTGTTTTGTGAGAGATGTTTTTATGTTATGAGTAATTTTACTAGACGTATTGGTATGCATAAGAGTCTTCATGAAAAAGATCTTATGTATATTTTTATCGGATAGTCATTTGTTAATATCATACATTGAACTTGAAAGTACATAGATACATGACTACCCAGGTGCGAGTAATGGCATGTCTATGAGTAAGAAGGTTGATTGTTCTTGTTCTTCAGGAAAGACGTGTTAGCATGATTGAGTTTAACTCTAGTGCTCTCATGATCTACTGACGTCAAGGCACGAAACTGGAATACGATTAGAGATGGTGTTGCGAGTGTTTTGTTGAAGGATGTTATCCTAGTATGGAAGAGTAAGATGCCATGTTCTTTGCTTAAGACTTATGTGTATACGTGATATCTGTGATGGAGTGATCGTGTGCACATATGTCCAAGCGACCGGTGAAAAGTATTATTATAGAGGGGTCTATATGTAGAGTCTTCCAAGCGGTAGATTGGAACTTCTACATATGTTCACAGCTATATAGTATGTTTTAAATGTTTTCTAAATAGTTGGTGTTTACTGCATTAGCTATTGGTAAATTGTGGCTAATATAGTGCTCGCACGACTAAAAATAAATAGAGGTTGGTTCTTTGTGAAAACTCAGTTAGTCTTATACCACTGAGGTCTTAGTATGAGGTATACTAAGGCGGTGAACTCATTATTTCACCTATGCGGATGTGGATACCACCACAACCGTGTAGATGATGTTTCTTTGGCTGCAGGTACTTCGGTATAGTCGATGGGTCGGTAGCAGTGTGCTTGGGATATTATGACTGAAGCTCACCGCGACGGTTGTAATTGTCGGACCACAGGCTGTCCACTGTTTTATAGGTTTGGTATAGCTTGTGACGTTTGTGTCACATATTCTTTGTAAAGTCATTATTGTTTTGTAAATATTGTGTTAATAAGACTCATACAGATAAACGTTAAATGGCTCTATGTGGTAATTAATTTGTAATAGATGTATAAGTTGTAATTTTCGCTGTTCAGATTTATGTTTTCCGCTGCATAGATAGATGTATGTCATACTCTGATCATCAGGTACATGTTATGGGGCATGTGCCATATGTTGGCTGAGCGACACGTAGTCGTGCCACTGCGATGACTCGTTTTACGTTTTGTAAAAAAAAAAAAAAAAAGGGGTCGTCACAATAGTTATGACCTCGGAGCCTTGACTGCTATTAACTACTGAGGTTCTCTATCTTATAATTGAGATTAAAATATGAAATGTCTATCAACTAAATTGGAAAAGAATCCTAGTAACGCAGTAGGGAGAACAAATTGAAGTTGGGACTTTTACTGTGTGATACCACAATATGTTATGTAGTGAGGTCACGGTAAGCAATTGGTGGAGCCTTGCCCCGACGTCTACATCTACACACAACCACACAAATAGTTAGCTGTTAGACTCTGTGATTCTTATACTCATAACTTGGGGTGGAGTTAATATGGATATTGAACTTTTACGGTGGCCAAATAGCTAGCCAACGCAGCTAAGGGAGAAGCTAATGGATAGTTATGTTTATTGGTTATTCGATTTCCTCCGTGTCATCTCTATTTTAAATGAAATATGAAAACAATTTCTTTTGTTATATTTAGAGGTAATTACCTTTTCCCCTAATCAACTACCAACCATTGTCAACATGCCTCCATGAACTGACACATCGACCAAAAAAGAGTATCCAATTACTAACTTTATATATTTTGCCCCATTCCGTCAGGGAATCCCGTTAACTTGGACGGAATATGCCATTTTTGGGCATTAATTTTGGTTTAAAGACCAAAATGCCCTCCAACAATAATTAATAAAAAACATTAAAATTAATATATTTTAAAAAGGTTGATGGCATTTATGTCATTTTTTAATTTGAGTTAGGGTATTTAAGTCTTTTCACGAATTAAACTGACGGAATATGGCAAAATATGTAAAGTTGGTAGTTGGATACTCTTTTTTGATCGAGGTGTCAGTTCATGGGGCATGTTGACAATGGCTAGTAGTTGATGGGAGAAAAGGTAATTACCCCTTATTTTTAATTATATATATAATGTCATGTCATTTAAAATTTTTAAATAACGTAACAATATATTAATCATATAACATTATTTACACCATTAAATCTATAAAATAAAACATTAACCATAAAATAACTCAAAAATAAAGACGAGAAAATCCTATTATTTGATTCAAATGGAATGCTGTGGAATCTACAAACTCAATTAATTATTCTTTGAACTGCTTGGTGTAGGCCCAAGGCTTGGTGGGGCTCATGGTATTCGTGTTCATGTCCAATTCCAGAGGCCCACAAAATGGGTACGCGGTCATTTTGGTACAGTTGGCAAAAAGAGGGCAGAATCAGCAGCTTTAGAACGAACAAAAATTTTTCTCTCATTTTAATATGTATCATTCTTTCTCTGTTATCAGAAAGCCTCACCGATTGGTAATTTTTATCTTTTTCTTTTAAATTGATGAACTTTTCTTCTTGAACGAATTTTTATAATTCCTTGTCTAATTACGCATGCGTTTTTGTGTCTTTTGAGGTTAATGGCATTTGTGTTGTTGCCATAACTTATTTACGGCTGTCTTAGAGGAATTGAGATATATTTTCGGTTCCAATTCCTACAAAGCACTCCTTCCCCTCTCTGCCTTTGTGTGTCTTTTAATAAGACAATAATATAGTAGGTTAGACACCACTCAACCCAAGAAATTAAGCATTTGAATTCAATTATGTTATATTAACCGCTTACACTTTATATCTTTTCAATATGGATTGAATTCAATCCTTTTTACACTCACATGTGACTCCAATTGATATTGTTGTTTCAATTAGGATGTATAACTTCTAGCACTTTGCAGGAAGAAAAGTTTGTTGGGTTTGACTTGTCACCCATCAATTATTCTTAATTGCACATGGGTACTTGAGAGGCTCATAGTTGAGAGTTGAGTATCTTAATTGCATATGGGTAGTTGAAAAGCTCATGGATATTTAAGATGGGTTGGTGGATCTTGCTTATATAAAGGAATGAGAGCTCATTTGTAGATCATTCAATTCTAAGAGAACTAGAGAATCGTGAGAGAAGAAGACCCAAAGCTCAAGTGCGCCATAAGATAGAATTCTTTTTGTAGAGACACCATCAAGTGTTGTTTTGGGTGTATTTGGGTCTTTGTGTGTGAGCCACTATTTGTATCTCTCTTGTTTTCATAGTAAAAAGATCTTGATCTGTCTTCTCCAATAGACGTAGACCAAGTCGAGGCCGAACCACTTAAATCCTTGTGTCTATTTTGGTAGTTTTGTTTTTTTATCTTTACTTCTCAATTTATTTTGGTGCCTCTGTTACAACAAAGTTTACATAAACTTTTTCAGGAAAAATATCTCAAAAACAAGAGCTTTTAAGTAGTCGATATTTCATTTACATGATTTCGTCTCCTTTTTATATGTAGTAGAGTTCGTTTCATTGAATTATTTATGTGACAGAAAAATGCTATATATTAATTTTTATTCTACAACTATTTCACAATGCTAATGTGGCAATTCTAACCAACTCTTGGTTTTGTTTTGTTTTTTGTTTTTTTTTTAATAAGGACTAACAAAAATATGTTTTCCATTCTATACTTCATTTGGTCAGAATCAATCTTCAGTCCTTTTCTCAATGTTAAGTTTTATAAGTTGTGCTATCTGTGAAAGTATTGCTTCATTTTGATTGAATCTTTGGTTTTAACTTTATCTGTGATGGCTTGAATGGTTATTTTGCCCACAAGCTCAATCATGGTATAAGCTCCAAACTAGTTTTCTTTTTTCTTTTCTTCCCTACAAATGTTGTTTCTTGTAGTCTTTCTTTAAGATGTTTGCCTTTAATGATGAAATTCTTCCAACGACCCAAAACAATGCCTAGTGGAGGGTAAATAGGGTTTTTTTTTTTTTTTTTTTTCCCAACAAATACAACAATTTAAAAATTACAATCACACAACAATGACCAAAATTAATCAAAGCAATAAACAGATCAAACACAACAATTTTGGTGACAAAGTGGAAACCATTTAAAGGTAAAGTCACTCCGGGGCAGCCAAACCCAATAAACCACAAAACCTTTGCAGTAAGAACTTGACTTATATCTAACCAAACAACCTATTTGTTTTCTACCGCAATAGCTCCAAAACTTTGGCCAATCTTCTACTTGGTCTCCTCTGCAACGCGGAACTCCGGTGGCTTAAAGGTTTAAGGAATTTTGTATGGTTTAACATTGTAAAAGTCCATGGGCCTTACTCACTCTCAAAAGACGCATTGAGATAAGAAGGATGTCTATGGCTTATAAAGTGCTTAGGTCATGTATCTTTTAACGATGTGAGACACTTTAATACGCCTCCTCACGTGTGGCAACTTTGGCTAAACACGTGTTCAACATCGGGATGGAAAAGCTCATTATCGTCCAAGGAACTTGCTCTGATACCATATAAAAGTTCAGGTGCCTTACTCTCAAAAGACGCCTTAAAAGATGATGGATGTCTATGGCTTATAAAGTGCCTAGATCATGTATCTCTTGGCGATCTGGGACACTTTAACAAACATAACTATAAAAGAGGTAAGAAATTGAAAGCATAATGATACAAATAATCTCTCTTAGCTCACAAAACAAACTCATGTGGTCACACTGAAGAATTGTGCATAAGAATGCTTATATAGGCCTTGAGAAAACTTGAGGTTTAAGTCAAAGTCGTTTTATGAAAAATATAGTCTGAGGCCACGGCGTTTGAATGGGTTAATGATGTGTTCGAACGCGTGCAAGGATTTCATAGTTTTCTTAGAGGTGGCTTTCGAATGTTGTACGACTAGGTTACGACCTAGGCTTTTAGATCTACTTCAATGAACACCACGTTCGAACTTTCTTCAACTAGAGTTGCGACCGGACATTTCTATAGCTCCTTGTGAATTATTGGCGTTCAAACTGTCTTCGAATGGGCCTCAGAGGCTTCTTTGTAATGTTCAGTTGACCAGCCTCATTCGAACCTTGTTCAATTGCCACTGTGTTCGAGCCTCTTTGGAACTCAATTCTTTGAGATGCACTTAGATCGTGTTCGAACTTCTTTCGATTGGCAGTCTTTGATCTTTAGCTTTTCGACACAATTTGGACTCCCAACTCAAGAACCAACTTGACAACCTAAGTTAGGCTTCGAGCCAAACTAGTTTTGACATTGACTTTGCCAACATACAACTTAACAAGTAAGACAAAAGAGAGTAGAATTTCGCGTGTAAGGGTGAAATCCGGATATCTACAAAGGAATGCTAAAAGTGAAGGGAACTCTCTGGGTCCCTACCGACGCTAGAGTGCGAAAGCATGGGGAGCGAACGACAATTAAAAAGAAAAAAGGGCCCGAGAGAAAAAAGGCATATGCACAAGACTACAAATTCATGACTAAAGTTATCATTCTCCACCTCTCAATCTCTCACTGTTTGTCAAATGCTCAAAGCCTATGCATCGTATCTTTTACGAGAGACTCTCTCTTTCTCTCTCTTTCAAATGGATTGATTCAATCAATTTGGCTTGATTTGGTGAGAGAAAAAGAGAGAAGATTTTCTTGATATGATTTGTAGTGATTTTGCAAAATGAGAAGGAAAAAGATTAATAACATTGTACTTTGTTTCTTGAATTACAGTACTCTTATGCTGGGCCGATAAGTGTTAAGCAATGTTATTTTCTTGACCAGGTTAGTAAATTACTGTTGCATTGGAACATCATCAAGACAAATGGTGTATGCTTTGCTGTAGTTAGGCAATTTTCCCAAAAAGGAAAAAGGAAAAGAAGAAAAAAGAAAAAGGCTGAAGATGAGGGTTATATGTTTGATCTAGGTTAAACATATCTGTAAATAAACTGCTCAAGATTACTTATCAAAAAAATAAAATGCTCAAGGTGATTACTTTTTCTACTCAAATAGGTTGGTTTTTGTATAAGGTTGGTGATTTACTATAAGTATAGTACAAGAGATGGGAGAATTTATATCTAAGAGGTGACATTACCTTTACTGTTTGGATTTGTTATTACCCACTTGATTGAACTCAGATTTACAAAATGCAACTAGCATAAGTCAGCATTAGCTACTTTGGGTAGGGGGTTTAGTTCCTTCTGGTTTCAGTAATGATGTAATGTAGATGAGCCTTTGGTTGAGGTAGATGTTGCAGGTAAGTTAAAGAATTGGAACCAATATTGGTTGTGAGTGGGATATATGTGAGAGATTAGAATATTGACCCATTGCAGATATCATGATTGTTATAAAGATTCCGTGGCATTTTGGCTATATCTTAGAGACTGGGAAAGGAAGAGTAAGACTTTTTCACTATGTTTTTTATGATAACAAGACTAAGAATGAGGCACTAATGAATGTGGGATAAGAATGACTTTAAAGCTTTGTGAAGTTTGAATTTGGTGAGCCTCAATTTTCTTCCTTGCCACTCATATTTTGAAGTACATCGGTTAACAAAAATGTAACTTTATGGTTGTGGCATTTTATCCCATTAATATGTGGAGGTAAAAGATTATGAGTTTTCTGAGTTGTAACTTGCTGTATTTTAATATTTTTAATCTTTTAAACTATTATTGTGTCATAACAATGGGTTTTTAGTAAGTATTTCACACTATCAGTGAAGAAGTAACATGTCTAGTAAGTAGTTCAACATACTGCAATACTAGTGGTAGTCAATATATATTATTAAACGAAGTATAATATGCTAATGCTTTTCATCGTTGATATCCATGGCACTTGTCTTGTGGTCATTGACATGAGTTGTAGGGATGTCTTTCCAAGACGTCGAGTACTTGGTGGCAAAAGAGTTTTTATGCCTTTTATGATATAAAGGCAACCAATAATGGGTATCAATGCATCTGGAAAGCTAGTTGAACCTACTCCCTCTTTCTGTCTCTCTTTAATTTGTTACTTAGTGAAACATCATCACCTATGTTTTTGTCTCTTTTTTTTTTTTAAATAAAGGTGTGGGACTTGATTAAACATTTACATTTCTATCTTAAATTACTCCTTAAATGGATGATACCCAACACACACATACAGAGATATTAGGGCATACCTATTGATTAATTCTTCTCCTTTTCCAGTTTCAACCTTTGGCACTGTTTTGGATAGGTTGACAGACAAGTAATCTTCAAATCTCTCTCTTCCTCATTCCCCCATACTTCCTATTTGTCTCTAGAAACATGTCATACTTCTTTCCTTTCTTTATTTATGTTTGAGTTATCTCTGTCCTTTATGAATTATCAATGTAAATTCTAAGCTTTACATTATTCCTCAGTGGCTACCTAGAAATGGCGGCCTTATATCAGAATGGGATGTGGGATCTTGTTCCAATACCTCCTGATAAACAGACCATTGTCTGCAAGCAATCAAACTACTGTGTGTTACTAACGCGCAACAGATTGAGGCTTTCACGCTAACACAACTCAATGTGTTGCTTGTTTAAGTTTTTGAGGCATTGGACTCTCACCAATGTTTGCATTACTCAAGCTGACATTCTTGTTTGCGTTTCCTATTTGTCTCTAGAAACATGTCACACTTCTCCTTTCTTTATTTATGTTTGAGTTCTCTCCATCCTTTATGAATTATCAATGTAAAGTCTAAGCTTTTACATTATTCCTTGGTGGCTACCTTGAAATGGAGACCCCACGTCAGAATGGGACGCGAGATCTTGTTCCACTACCTCCTAATAAACAGACCGTTGGCTACAAGCAATCAAACTACTGAGCGTTACTAAAGTGCAACGGCTTTCATGCTAGCACAACTCAATCCATTGCTTGTTCTAACATGCAATGGCTTTCACGCAACTTAATCCATTGTTGTTTAAGTTTTTGGGGCATTGGACTCTCACCAGTGTTTGCATTACTCAAGCCGACATTCTTGCTTCCGCTTCGTCCACCCTTGCTCACACCACCTCCTATTACATTGTTTTATATCTTTTCTTTCCAGGATTAGCACCGCTTGTCTTCTGGCAATCCTCTCTCAAGTCTACAGGTGAGATCTATATGTATGTCCCACTCAAGTAGGATATGTATTAATACCCTTTCTTTATTAATATCTATGTTTTAATGATCACTTGTTTGAGTTTTTAAGGGTATAAATTTCAGGCCTGACTCGATCTTTTTGTCATTGCGTAGATATTGCCAGTCATTGCCTGCAAATGTACAGGCATATTCTTTTTTTCCATGTTTAGTTTAGGCTTATCAATGGTTGGATCTGGCCAGAGTGGTTTACTCATGAAGAAGAGTTCCCTTTACCATTAGAATGGTAAAAACAGAAACTAAGTGGGCATCATTTGATAACTATCTCCACAAATTTTTTGTTGCAGTACCTTCTTATTGGGTAGGACAGTTCATAAAGATGTAAAAGACATCATAAATTGGCTTTTGAAGTCACATTATGGGAACCGGATATTTATTGCTTACTGTTGTGTGGCATGTGAGGTGGTTATTGTAACTTTAGACTATTGTTTCAAGACACTTCTTCTAATTATTGTTACTATTCTCTTGAATTGATTATTTGGCTTCTGCAGGTTCTTTTCATTATTCTGTTTCTTCTTGCAAAAAACCAAACAAAAGATGTGATAGATGTAAGCCTGTGTCTTGTTGATGGCCTAATTTTGTAATTTTATCTTTTGTGTTGAATATTAAGAGGATAACTGTGACGACCCATTTTTTTTTTTTTTTTTTGTATAAAATATTTATAAAACATAAAAGGGTCATCACAGTGGCATGACTACGTGTCGCTCAGCCAACATACATACATGATCCATATCATGTATCTGATATTCAGAGTAATATCTAACAGCGGAATAATCATAACGTTACATCTCATAACGGAAAGCACATCTAAATATACATGTGGTCCATACAAAAGAGCCATATATCTGTCTAACTGTTTAAGGCTTACAATTCCACTAATACAAAAGAATGGCTACACAAAAGAATATGTGACACCTATGTCACTAGCCGTATACAAAATACCCCAAAAGAGTGAACTCCATAGTCCAACTCAATACGACTGTCGCGGTGTGCTTTAATCATAATATCCCAAATACGCAGCTACGGGGTCCTCCTCTAAGTCAGGTGTACCTGCAGTCAAATGGACATCATCTATACGGTTGTGGGGGTTTGCCACATCCGTATAGGTGAAATGATGAGTTCACCGCCTCAGTGATATTAAACTAACTGAGTTTTCGCAAAGAACCAATTTTTCTTTTTAGTCTCGCGTACACTATAACAGCTACCAATTTATAAAATTTTGTTCGAAAACCCCCATAGCTGATACAGCAAACACCGACTATCAGAAAACATTTAAAAGCATACTATGTAGTTGGACCCATACGTAGAAGTTCCATTGGCTTGGAAGCAACCACGTATAAACCCACCTACAATAATACTTTTATGTTGGTAGCTCAAATGCACATAGATCTAACGTTATTAACTGTGATAACACTGTGCCTTAAGGCATTACAACTTCATGTCAAAGCACATAGTTGTCCATGCGGTTACTAGAGTAAGACTCTGATATCCAAGCACTTCTTATTGATGTGCAACGACAATCCATCTACCTACTCCCAAGCCACACTGATATTGCAACCAATAGCGTCAAAACCAAGCACACTAAGCTTAAAACATGTCATCTTGCTCTTCAGTACAAGCTTACTATCATTTTCCGAATATGATTAACACGGAATCCTAGGACATTACAACTTCATGTCGAGCACATAGTTGTCCATGCGGTTACTAGAGTAAAAACTCGGGTATCCAAGCGCTTCTTACTGATGTGCTACGACAATTCATCTACCTACTCCTAGGACACTATATTACTCATACCGAACCATGACAATACTCTTGTTCATCCAAGCTCAATGTTCTTAAATCATGCAACTAGACGATAATAGTATACATAAGCTCTTTTGCCATTAAAACTCTTAGGCATACTAATACGTCTAGCATAAAAACTACAATATTCTATATCATGAAAACATCATACAATTTAAATCATGCTATGTATGCCATGCATGCTGATGTGCTGCTGTTAAACTGCTGAACTGAACTGTTACTGGGCTACTGCTGGGTTACTATATGCTCATGCTCTATACTACATGCTCTATGCTCTTTGCTTGACTAGTAAACATTGCCTTACTGTATCATGCTGATAAATTATACTTTTTAAACATTTTACTATTTCATCCAAAACATGCAACACACTATACTTTACTCTGAAACTATCATTGATATATTTGAACATACTCTAAAGTACTCAAATCAAACAAAACAGATATATTCAACATACAGTTGGTTCGGATTTATGAAACAACATATATATTTTGCAATTCTATAATATATAAAAATAACAGTTTCTCAGTGAGTAAAATATCACCTGACTGCTTGCACACCAACACTAACAAGTCCTAGGCTCAATCCCCAAAGTGCCGCTGTATATAACACATTGCATCTATTTAGTTTCTATCCAATAGTTACATTAATTTCCCTTTGAATTGCCCAATGACTATTTTACCCATCAATTGCCTAAACTCATACTTAACAATATTCTTAGGCTTATAAATAAAATCCTCAATTTTATACAAGTTACTAACATTAAAACCCAACCCCACCAATGTTTATTTATTTATTTATTTTATAAAACTCATGGTTAATTTAGGATTAATCATCACTATCACCACAATTAGCCCACAAATTAACAATCTAATTTTAAACAATTAAAAACCTCAAATTAATTTCATTCATTAAATTAGGATTTTCCCAAACTTAACCCCCAACAACAATATTTATTAACACAATGGCATTTACTAAATGTTAATCTCCTAAAATCCTACAAATATCAAATATCCAAAAATTAAGGCTTGAGGAAAACTTACCCAAATTCACCAAACTTCAACCCAAAGTTTGGGTAGCCTCAAGTAAGTTCCAATAAACTCAAATACCTAAAGAACATAGAGGATTAAACTCATATTTAGGATTTTACCCAAAAATCACGAAATCATGAGTTTAGTGTTTTACCTTAAAATAATCGGTAAGAACGTAGATCCAAGTGCAAGGATCACGTTCTCGAAAACGAATTGAAGATCCAACCGTTGGATCTTTGTAGATCTAGACTTTTGTATCAATATGGTGTTAAACCTCCCCTCCCCTCTTTCTACACTTTCATGGTCTGAAGGAATGAGGCACACTGCCTCATTCCTTTTTCATAAGTGAGGTGCATTTCAGATTAGGCCGTGCGGCCCAGTTTATATATATATATATATCTATCTATTTTTTTATTTTTTTATTTTTATTTCTTATTTCTTTTATTTTTCTTAATTCTTATTTCTTTTGTAATTTCATTGAAATTCCTAATTCTTTTTAAACTTAAAAATATTCTCTTACATTTTTATTTTCTTAACTACAATTTACAAGTCTATAGGATCAAACTAAACACACCAAATAGACTTATTTTATTTTTATCCTAATAAATCCATTAAATATTTTCTAGGACATTACAATAACCCTTAGGAATCTTGGAAATTGTATTCCGCATTGTAGGCTTTAGTATATGCAAGACAGAGTTCACTCCTATTGCTGTTAATTGCTTTATCTTTGTTTGGCTGGGAATCAACATTTTACAAGTAATTGAGAAATTTTCTTATTTCCAAATCTGTGAAGTCAGTCAGTGCTAGGTGCATTTGTTATATTTCTTGTTCTAAGACATCTTTGATGTCAATGTGTATCTTTAATGTGTGCCTTATCAAAATTTATACATTTGGTCACTATCATGTTGAATTGTTTATATAATTGAGAGGTTGGTGAATGAAGAAAATGTTGTAATTTGAGTTTTAATTCTTCTACATGCTTGCATAAACAAAGTTAAATTGATTATTATGAAAGTCTATGGGCCCATTGACACTCTCAAAAGACGCCTTAAGAGAGGAAGAGATACCATAACTTATAAAGTGCCAAATTGAATGAAATCTTAGCGATGTGAGACAATTTAACACGCTATCTTACGTGTGGCAACTAATGGCCAAACACATGGACAATAATGGGAGGAAAATGCCCATAATCACAAGAAACATGTGGCTCTGATACCATGTGAAAGTCCATGAACCCATTGACACTCTCAAAAGACACCTTAAGAGAGGATGAGACACTATGGCTTATAAAGTGCTCAGTTGAATGAAATCTTAGTTATGTGGGACACTTTAACAATTATAGAATTTATTTTTTCATGTGGAGGCGTGTTCCGAAGGTGCTAAAGTTTCAAGCTCATGATTATGATCTAAGAACATAGCTATGCCTTCCTGTAATATGAGAATGTCGCTGCTGTTGCTTTTAGGTCCTTGAAACCTCGTGTTCAGGTGTAATTACTATAGTCTAAATGTGTTGGGGTATGGCACGGCGAGCTAAGGATCTATATAACTTTGAGTACTGTAAAACCATTGAGAAACTAGAGTATTGATAAGTCTTGAATTAGTCGATTCAAGACCCCTTAATTTGCATTTGTTAGACCTAGTTCGTGTTGTATATATAACATTTTGTTGTAGTTTTGTTTTATGTCTTATTTTCAAGTTGTAATGTCCTAAAAAATATTTAATGGGTTTATTGGATAAAAATAAAAATAGGTCTACTTGGTGTGGTAAAACAAAAAAAAATGTTTCATTTTGATCCTATAGACTTGTAATTATAGCCAAGAAAATAAAATGCAAGAGAACATTTTAAAAGTCTAAAAAGAATTAGGAATTACAAAGAAATAAGAAATAAAAGAAAAAAAAATGTAAAACAATTAGTTAATTAAAATGATATATATATATATGGCCGCACGGCCTTTCATTTGAAAGGCCGTACAGCCAAATCACGAAATGGCCGAATGGCCATTTCGTATGCTGAAGGGCCTGGCCCTTCAGTTTAAAAATAAAAATAAAAATAAAAAAATAACGTGAGGCGCACATGCGCCTCACTTAAGGGAGAAACAAACAGGAGAGGCAGTCTCGGCATAGGGAAGAAAAAGAAGAAAAGGGAAGAAAAGAAGAAAAGGGAGGGAAGAAGTGTTAGTTTTAAATAGAAAAATTACGATCAACGAAGATTCAACGGTCAGATCTTCAATCCGTTTTCGGAAATGTGATCCTTGCACTCGGATTTACGTTCTTACCGATTGTTTTTAAGGTAAAACACTAAACTCATAATTTCGTGATTTTTGGGTAAAATCCTAAATATGAGTTTAATCCTCTATGTTCTTTAGGTATTTGAGTTTATTGGAGCTTACTTGAGGCTACCCAAACTTTGGATTGAAGTTTGGTGAATTTGGGTAAGTTTTCCTCAAGCCTTAATTTTCGGGTATTTGATATTTGTAGGATCTTAGGAGATTAACATTTAGTAAATGCCATTGTGTTAATAAATATTGTTATTGAGGTTAAGTTTGGGAAAACCCTAATTTAATGGATGAAATTGATTTGAGGTTTTTAATTGTTTAAAATTAGATTGTTAATTTATGGGCTAATTGTGGTGATAGTGATGATTAACCCTAAACGAATCATGAGTTTTATAAAATAAATAAATAAATATTTGGGAGGTTAGGTTTTAATGTTAGTAATTTGTATAAATTGAGGATTTTATAAGCCTAGAACTATTATTAGGTATGAGCTTAGGCAATTGATGGGTAAAATAGTCATTGAGCGATTCAAAGTGAAAATTAGTGTAATTATTGGATGGAAACTAAATAGATGCAATATGTTATGTACAGCAGCACTTTGTGGATTGAGCCTAGGACTGGTTAGTGTCGGTGTGCAAGCAGTCAGGTGATATTTTACTCATTGAGAAACTGTTATTTTTATATATTATAGAATCGCAAATATATATGTTGTTTTATAAATCCGAACCAACTGTATGTTGAATATATCTGTTTTGCTTGATTTGAGTACTTTAGAGTATGTTCAAATATATCAATGATGTTATGAAATGATGTATGAATGAAAGATTTAAATTATGCAAAGTAGAATGATAAAATTACATGTTGATTGGTTTACCGTATTTGAAGAAAGCATGAATTGTAAAGAATAGGAGTATAGAGTTTGAATTGTAAAGCATAAAGCATGAGCATGAGAATGAGCATAAGAATGAAAGGAAGAGTAAACCTCAAAGGATGGAAAGGAAGGGAAGTCTCACAAGGAATGAAAGGACCATCATAAGCATGCATATCATTGTTTAAATTGTGTTATGTTTTCATGATATAGAATATTGTAGTTTTTATGCTAGACGTATTAGTATGCCTAAGAGTTTTAATGGCAAAAGAGCTTATGTATACTGCTATCGTCTAGTTGCACAATTTTATAACATTGAGCTTGGATGAACAAGAATATTGTCATGGTTCGGTATGAGTAATATAGTGTCCTAGGAGTAGGTAGATGAATTGTCGTGGCATGTCAGTAGGAAATGCTTGGATACCCGAGTTTTACTCTAGTAATCGCATGGACAACTACGTGCTCGACATGAAGTTGTAATGCCCTAGGATTCTGTGTTAACCATGTTCGGAAAATGATAGTAAGCTTGTACTAAAGAGCGAGATGGCATGTTTTAAGCTTAGTTTGCTTGGTTTTAACACTATTGGTTGCAATATCAGTGTGGCTTGGGAGTAGTATGTTTACCTATTAGAGTCACCTTATAGGGTATACTAGGGAATACCGGTCGTTTCACACCTTTGGTAGTTTAAACCGTTTTTCAATTATAATGTAACTTTTACGTGATGCGATCGGTGTGAACTAGATACCTTATCATTGTGGCTTAATTAGGGTTTTCATATATTGTGTATGCTTATTAGGATGTGTTATAAAGTAGTAAGCTAGGGAGCATTAATCACTCCACACCTTTGGTAGAGTAAACGTTTTTCAATTGTAGTTTAAATCTTTATGTGGAGTTATTTAATGTAAAACTAGGTGCTTTATGATTACGTCTTAACTAAAGTATTTTCATGTCGAGGTCGTCGTAATGGTTGACGCCCATTACACGCTCATATAATGCATGATAGGAAGATCCATATAGACTTTAAGCATTTTATCGGTTGAGGAGTGGATAAGATCAATACCCTAAGTTTCCTTTAAGTTTGTTTTCATTTCCCGCTTTTCTTTATTTTACTCGTTGTAGCTTCAATTCTACAACTTTACTTTTGTGTTTATTCTTAAATTAAGTTAGATACGTTCCTTTAAATATTCTGTTACGCAAAACAACCATCAATTTCTGTGGTTCGATAACCCTTACTATAGTACAATCGATATGTACTATTGCGAGTGGTTCAACTTATAAATTTAAAATCCACGTACGGAGTCGTCTAGACTCGAGCGTACCAAGTACCAGTTCCACCTTCATTTGCTTGCGAGCATTATGTTAGTTTTAAGCCTTTGCATTTAGTTCTCTTGTATTAACTTACATATTTAATCTGATATGTGTGTAGTGCACTTTATCTGATTATTACTTGCTGTGTAGGGCTGGGTGTCAATGAAGTTGGTGGCGGAAATGGGTTTTCTGCCCCCCACCACCGCCAAAGTCAAAAAGGCTAAAATGCCACCGACTTCTTCTGCCGGAAGGGAGTTTTCGATATTCACCGATGCTGCCAAGTCAAGGGCGATAGACGTTAAACTAAATGGGCTTAATTCGAGTTTGCAAAAAAAAAAAGTCAACAAAGTTACACAAAAAATGGTTAGTGACGAGAGTTAGAGACAATGAAATCGGAATGTAAAATCAGTTCATGTGGTTAGCCTAAATTAAAAATCACTCTATGTCGTATCAAAGTTAATTCAGGTCCCTGGGGTATGCTGAAAAAATAATTTAGTCATTGGAGTCAAATTTCGTTAAAACATTTGACATATTTCGTGAGGTGCCACGTCAGCGCCAATAAAATGACAACACGTGTCACTCTTAATAAAAAAATACAAATATATAATTTTTTTTTTTTTTTTTGAAAGGAAAAAGTTGGCTGCATGCGAAGGCCACCCTAGATCAAGTCGGAGGTGGTTGCCCCTAGCCACCTCTGCACAACCACCCCATGGGTTAGGAGTGGCTGCCCAACCGGCAGCTACATTTTTTCATTTTTTTTAAGAATAAATTTTTAATTTTTTAATTTTTAATATATATATATATATAAAATTAAAAGTGACAGGTGTCGTCCTTTTATTGGTGTTGGCGTGGCACCTAACAGATTATGTCAAATGTTTTAACGGAATTTCACTCTAGAGACTAAACTGTTATTTGGCATATCTCAAAGACCTTTGAATTCACTTTGATATGATAAAGAGTGATTTGTAATGAGAAATGTTACATGTACTTAAACTTTTACAAAGATAGTATTATTAACTAATGTGGAGCTTATTCATTGAAAATGATCAAAACAATTAATAAAAAGATATGCTACGGATACTAATAAATAAGCTCTACAACATCTTAATAAGACTCTCTGTAAAAATTTAAGTACGTGTAGCATTTCGATGAAAGAAATGGGTTTTGGGCGTAGGGTTTCAACGAAGCGATAAATATTTACCAACATTATTGTTTTAAAAAATATATTTTCCTTTATTTGTTATATTTTGCCTTCTGACTGGACAAATTCAGAACAGGAAAAGATAAAAAAAAAAAAAAAAAAAAAAAAAAAAAAAAAAAAAAAAAAAAAAAAACTCCTTACACACTCACCCATGTGTGGGCCCCACCCCATGTGAGAGGGTGAGTGTGTAAATGGTTTGTAAATAGTGTTTTTGTAATTCTCCATTCAAAACACAATTTTCTTTTAACTGCCGGTCACCTACCGTCGTTGGCAGGATGGTTGTGGTCAGTACGTAGGCGGTGGGAGGGCACACTGCACACCCCTACTGCTGTGTTTTTTTTTTTTTGGATGAATCAAAAAATTTATAAAGCTCAACCAACTGTACAAGCTAGTAAGCACTAGCACAAAAACCTCGAGTAGAGGACACTATCCAGAATGACTTATACAGTCATTACTACAGGAAAGCAACAAACCTATATCAACAACTTCTGTAAATTCCAACTAATAACAAACTCTATACATTTATCTAGATTCTTAAAAGATCCCTTAGAAAGGATTTGAGTACGAACTTCTCATGTAATCTGTTTAACCATAGTTTCCTCAGTTCTCAGATTGCTGTTGTGCATCAAAGCATTTCTTTGTTGCCAAAGATGATAAATGTATGCACCTAAACAAAGTTTACCAAGACTAGCTTGTAAACCTTTCCCCTTGAGTGTAGCAATGCTCCAGGTCATAACCTTCTCCCATTCAGACGGAATGTCAGTAAAGAGGCAAGCAGACATCAAAGTCCTCCATATCATCAAACTAAATCCGCACAGAAAAAAAAAGATGCTCCTGACTTTAATGACAAGCATGACAAAACAAGCAAAACACATTGCCAGTATACCCCCAACTACTCATCCGGTATTTAATCACTATAGCCTCTCTAATAACCAACCATAGAAAGAAAGAATGCCGAGGGATGGCCAGAGGGTGCCAAACCAACTTCCACCACGCAACAACCGGGAGTTTTACTCGCAACTGATCCCAAGTAGCTGCACAAGAATAACCTACTGCTGTGTTTTGTTCCAGTTTTGCATGAATGAGCCTTTTAATTTATTCAGTACAAAATCAAATAGCAATTCTTCTCTTGGTTTCAGATGAGGACGGCGGCAGATCTGTGCGTGCTTTATGACATCAATCAGAAGCAGTGACCCTGAATTTCATAAATTCATCATGTGTTGCTGGAAGTTGAGGCGGTTTGCCTCTGTATAGTCTTGAAGCCCACATTGTTGTTCTGGAGCTTTTGTGTAATTTTGTCTATTACATAGTGTTTCATGCAGTATGACAGGCAACAGTTACCTAATCGGTAAATAATATAACTATATAAGAGTGAGCTACATTTTGCATATTATTCCTTGCGTGTTGATTTACCAACTGGTGTGTATATATGTTCTCATTTACTAGGGGGAAAAAATGGTACAAGGCATGGTTTAATGAGATTGGTGGTGTTTTTACTCGATTCTTGTCTTGGGAGCTTTGCAGAGTATTCTAGATGCAAGGGAAAAGGATCACAAACAGTTTAACACTACACTTATTGCAAGAAAGGAATGTCGCCACGCTTTTGAGCTTACTTGCTTCCATGGCTGTACCGCATGGGAGTCCTGGTTTTTTCAGCTTTAGGGATGCCATCGATCAATCTAATGTTAAAAATTATGCGCTTTTTATATCCTGGGCATCTATTATGACGTGAGAAACAACTAATTGCCTTGTGTATAAAGCGTCCGAGAGAAAATTAATGCTGAAAGTTGGATGCTTGAGATATCTGATTCTGATCCTCGAAAATGTGTATATAAGTACTGGAAGCGGAAGGAGGTGCCGGGAAGAGGAAAAAAAGGAAAAAGAAAAGAAAGGGGAAGGTGCATGATTTGATCGTAATGGAAGAAATGAAGTGGGTCATACAAGTTAATGATGACCTCAAAAAGATGGTGGATACTTCAACGGAAACGGAGCAGTGGAAAAGGCGTTCAATCTACAAAGTACCGGCATGCGTCGCAGACCTAAACACAAAGGCGTACATACCTCAGGCAGTCTCCTTCGGACCTTACCATCATGGGAAAAAGCATTTAAACCAGATGGAGGAGCACAAGCACCGAGCACTCCTCCATTTCCTAAAGAGATGCAGGAAACCTATTGATTTGTTCTTTAACTCTTTAGCTCAAGTGGTGCAAGAGTTGAAAGACTCGTACGAGCCGCTTGATCCGATGTGGAAAGATGACACCCCCAGATTCTTGCAATTAATGATTCTGGACGGCTGTTTTATGCTTGAAATCCTGCGTACCGCGACTAGTATTTTGGATGACTATGCTCCCA
Source organism: Alnus glutinosa (assembly GCF_958979055.1). NCBI lineage: Eukaryota > Viridiplantae > Streptophyta > Magnoliopsida > Fagales > Betulaceae > Alnus > Alnus glutinosa. Next base: position 147,988 of record NC_084886.1, on the reverse strand, counting down.
ATGATCCAATATTCAGCAATCATGGGAAGCTCTATCTCATGCCATATATCAGGCGTGACATGCTGATGCTTGAAAATCAGCTGCCAATTCTGGTTCTTGACCATCTTGTTCATGTTGAGAACAATGAAGCGAAGGTGAAATTCTTTTCCCTGCCCACATAACCAAATCATATAACTCGCAACTCTGGTTCTCGTTTGAATTTAACCATGAAATTTTAACTCCGACACGTGACACAGGATAAAGAGTTTGTCAACAAGCTCATACTCCAGTTCTGCTCCCCCAACACCCGAATTTCAAAGATGGGTAAATGCTTGCACGTGTTGGATGTGCATAGGAAGAGCCTGCTTGGGGAAAACCCCAGGCCAAAAACGCGTCCAAGAAAGTGGGCTGGAGTTTCTTGCACCGGAGTAAACCATGCAAATGGTGACGAGTTAATTCGATCTGCTACAGAGCTTTATGAAGCCGGAATCAGGTTCAAGAAAAGCGCAAGTGAGAGCCTCGAAGACATCTCGTTCACTGGCGGGGTCCTTAGGCTCCCAGTCATCGTTGTAGATGATGCCACGGAGTCGATGTTCTTGAACCTAATAGCCTTTGAGCGTTTCCATGTAGGGGCAGGCAACGAGATTACGTCCTATATATTTTTCATGGATAACATCATTGACAGTGCCAAGGACGTTGCCCTTCTACACTCGAGCAGGATCATACAGAACGCCATCGGAAGTGACAAAGCCGTTGCCAAACTGTTCAACTCACTCTCCAAGGATATAGCGCTCGACCCAGAAAGTAGCCTCCGTGTGGTGCAGAAAAGAGTCAGTGGCTACTGCAAGAAGCCCTGGAACCAGTGGCGTGCCAATCTCATTCATACCTATTTCAGAAATCCATGGGCTATTCTCTCCCTTATTGCTGCAATCTTCCTCTTCGCCATCACTATAGCTCAGACCATATACACCATATATCCTTACTATCATGAATCTCCTCCATCCTCTCCTTACCATGATTTTCTTCCGCCCTCTCCTGTGGTTTCTTCCAAACACAATCCACCTCACCATTGACATCCAATCACTCGAGTGGAGTTTTTATGTTTTTTGGCCGACTGCTTTGGGTTTTGGATATGTTTTCTTTTTCATATTTGATTTTATTGCTCGTCTGTCAATCATTTCAATTTTCGGATGTGGGTTTTGATAATCTTCTCTTCCTCTATTTCATTTAAATAAATGTGTTGCATGTTTCCTATCATGTAAACTCAGCTTTCTGATGAAAGGCATACTTCTCTTTAACTATTCTTACGCGATTACCATATATCATAAAAAGCTGCATCATACAGAGATCATAAGAATTACCATCGAAAAGATGATGGAACTTGTGATTAAGTGATCTTGTTTCGAGGTTCTGCCTTACATATTTATACAGAATTAAGCTCCATTCGAGAGCGTGTATTGATCAAAGAAAGAGAGAGTTTGCCGCCTCCAATTGTCAAAGACCTTAACTCCAAATTTCTCTCAGCACCAACTGGAACTACCCAAAATCAACGCCCTTGACACCGCTAACTTTTATGCTACGCTTTCATGTTTCAATTCCAATTAACCTAAGCTGCCAGAGATGAGAAAGGTTGTCAGATCACAATTAAATGAGCCATAGGTGCAAGTAACATCCAGCAGAGGAATAGAGTAGATTACAATATTATTCTGAGGCCGCCCCCAATAAAATCCCAGGAGGACAATTGGCACGACGTTGCAGGCTGCAAGGATATAAATCATCAGCGCATGCATCCCCATCCACTCCATCACCACAGTAGGGCGCCTATATCCACACACATCAACCTGAGGAAAAACCCGTGATTATCAACTAGAAGAAGAAGATAACATGAACTAAGCAAATTCCACAAATTACACTCTTCTGTTTTGGATTAGAGAGTGGAAAAAAATTAAATGGAATCAATCATATTAGTAGTAATTTCACCAAACACAAACATCCATGCCAGACAATGATGAGCAAATGAGCCAAGTAAAAGAACTTATTAAATGGGGGATCAATCACATAAGATGACTAGACATTGTACCATCAAGTAAATTCCAGCAAAAAGAAGGCCAGCAAGACCAGCAGTGAAACACGTGTAGCTGAATGTGTAGAGAACCTTGTTTACATGCATCCCTGCAACAATGATGCCGATAGATTAATGATGGAGTATACTGCAAGTAGTGTAACTACTAACCACTACAATATACGCATTTTTAAGAAATTGTACAAAGACAACTAACTTACCACAGGAATCCAAGGCGAGGCCCAATATAACGAGACAAGAGGTTGTAATCATCCAGTGAAGGATCCTATCTCTGTGATCCTGAATGTGGGTGTGGATAAGAATTTGTGATAAAAAGATAAACCTTCAGTGAGGAAAGGATCGAAAACATGCTCTGACGTGAATATTTATCACCTTATAATGGACAATAATGTGCCCATAATGCAAACCAACCAAGCAGGTAACAACGGCCATCACTGAACTACAAACACAAAGTAAGAGGATGGTCACTCCAAAAGCACAAAATTGAAACACAAAAGACAATCAAGTTTAACCATAATTTATACTATAGATCACATCTCTTCCTTAAGGATTGTGAGACGATAGGATTCAGTCTATGATGCCATTAACAAGACATAAGATCATTCAATGGCCCAAGAAGTGCTGGTTCCTATGTCAGTTAAAATCCAAGCAAATTGTCCATAGAATTGACGGACGTTTCTCTAATGCATAGCATGATAGTTGCTGAAGAATGACCTTGTGGACAACCGGGAAAAAGTTGTGAATGAACCTTAAAAGTCCTTCAGGATCAAAAGGGGCTTGACACCATGATGGAGCATCAGAAGGTAATGGGCCATAGTCTGGGGAGTTAATACTGCATTGCTGTGAACAAAAAACAAAGAAACATGAATTAGTTAGGGAAGAACTGAAAATAAATAAATAAACAACAACAACAACAAAAAAAAAGGCAATTACCCAATAGGCAACAACAGGATACCTGTGTTCTTGCATAGACTGGTCTTTTATATAAATGTTGTATACCCAATATCTTACGGTCAATCATTCCAACAGCATTACAAGCTGGACCAGTGTCACCACGGACTCCACATTTAACCTTCCAAAGGGAAGGATTCAGCCACCAGTTTCATAAGTAAATTCATACCTCAGAAGTCTTAAACGTTATATTAATAAATTAGAAAGATGGAAAGAAAAGGTAATAGCTCACTGTAAACAATTCTGGTGTAGAGGAGGAAGTTCCAATTGGAATCTGAAAGTCCCAATCAGGCACATACAAGCCATATAACAAAGAAAGATAAAGAGCGGTAAGCATCAAAGCCAAAGCCCTGAGAGAGAGAGATAGAGAGAGACAAGTAGCGTCAGTCAAAGACAGCAAATTAACACAATACTATGACAGTGCATGTGAAACAAATACAGAAACAGAAAAGCCAACATTTGAAACAAGGGAAGCAATGCAACATTGGCATTTAAACGTGATCAAGGGGCTTTGCAATCACCTCATTTCCAGCATATCAGTAATGACCACCTTTCCCCATAAATCAACATATCATGACCGATGTCAGCTTCCAAAATTATGGTCAACTTACTTGTACTCAAATTTTTTCCTCTCAAGAGTTTCTTTTGTTTTTCTTTTCCTATTCTTATTTTATGCCTTTACTATTTCAGCTATTTGTCTTCTCAGTTACTTGCATAAGAAATAAAAAATATCATGATGGTTGTTTGAATTAACAAAAAAATCCAGACAGGATCCCAACTTTCCCTTATTGCTATGACTTAAATTCTAATAAGTTCATCATAATTCAAATCTAGAAATCCAGAAGTCAGTGGCTGAAAGAATTTAATTAGTATTGCATAATGAATAAAACTTACCACTGGAATCGATATTTCCTGAGCAGAGATGATCCCGAATTAACATTACTATCACCCTTCAGCCAAATCTCACACAATGCTGCCAGCAGATATGCTATTGCAATTCTCTAGGGGTCAGGGAGGAGAAGGAAAAAGGTGTGTGTTATTTTAAAGATGATGAATGCACTGCATGTTCATTGGCAGTCCAAAAAATTTATTTATTAAATATGGCACAGTTCTTGAGCCAGGCAAAGCCATTGCCTTTTGTGGGAAGACATAAAATCACATTAAGCAGTAAGATGTGCTATCAGGTTTCAACTATTATATGTTTGAATAAACTGTAACCCACTCTAACTACACTTCTTGCTTATGGTTGGCATAATAAACATTTCAACATGAGAAAACTATAAAATATACCTGAAGTATACCCATCCATCTCATATATTCAATATCCACTCCATGAGTTAAATCCTTTACACCATGGATGAAGCCACCTGGACAGGAGAGATAATACACCTTAGTACAGAAACCATTAAAGTATTCATTTCTGATGAAACTTCCCACAAGATTATTGAGCATAACATAGCTTTTTTGTGACACACTTCAATATTGTTATTGTTAATATCACTTTTACAACTACTGAAGCAGTTTGCTTTCATCATCATCATGGTAATGAAAAAACATGGATAAATTCTGGCATAGGGGAGGCTTATAAACTACGGTCTAAAAGCTAAAGATCTAGTAAAGCACCTTGAAGGAAAAGGCCTAATGTTAAAAGCTTCGAGGCCCGTAATATTGCTTTTCTGGTTGCAACAGCTCTGCATGACAATTTCTGTAGAGGAAAATACTTTTCTTAGGCTTAGAGATAAATAGTAGTAGAACTAGCATCCATGTAATAAGATAATAGACTTCTAAAATATCTCATGAAGATCTAAATAACTTTCTTCTCTGCCTTGAACCAAAAAAAGACAAATTATAATGAGAACAGGAATAAAAGTAACAATTCATATTGACCTTATTCGTTATTATGTGGGACAACTCCTTGGATACCAAAAATAAGAGCAAAACATTAGCAGAGCAAGAGATACCTTGTAGGTAAGTGCAAGTGAAATACCAACAATAAAGAGGAAAAATGGCATGACAAAATCTGCAAGGGTTAAACCATTCCAAGGTGAATGATTAATAGCAGGCAGGATTCCACCGGCATCATCCACGAGTATCATTAGCTGCATCAAGAAGAAACAAATTTTAGTAAAGAGATGACATTTAGCCTATATGCAGAGAGTATACAGTATAGGGCAAAAAAATAAAAAATAAAAAGGGCATATGCCGAGAGTAGATCCTTGTCAGTGACAAACAGGGCATACGCCTTGCATTAATAGAGAGTGATTTTATAATTCTAAAAAAAACATGACCAATCTACACGTAATGCAGTTCAGGACTTTTCCACATTCAATCTACACATAACGCAGTTCAGGCATACAGTGCATACAAACATCATGCCAAACACACTCTCAGATTTCCACTTTTAGTATAAGTTCAGATAGCACTACTGAACACTCATAAACCAAATGACTAACCAATTAAGGTTTTAACCAAGTATGAAGTTTTTCATTTGTCTAAAACGCTTAGTTAGTTCATATAAGTGCAAACTACAAGTGGGCACATGCAATTCCTGCAGTTCCCCCAGAACAACATGGTATGATAGATGGCACCAAAAGTATAGCCCAACATGCATTCCCCTATTTTCTTTCCCAATATTCAGTGCCTCAACGGTATTTGAAGAATGGAATCTGAGCTGTTTTCCACTATGCATTTGGGCACCATTGGTGGGGTGGTGGTCTTAAGTCCTTGCGTGCTAGGTTAAAAGAGTATAGAGAAATGACAAAGTACTAGTGGAGGATATGTCAACATGGTTGTGGTCTTCTGGGTGTAGCGTGACTGGTAACTAAATATTTTTTGATGAATAATTCAGATCTTATTGAGAAAAAAGGTTAAGCCCTCGTACACAAAAAGTATACAAAATGGACTTAACCCTATAACCTGCTACAATGTAAAAAGCAAATCAAACCAACCATACTTGTAGAGACAAAGTTTGGAACATTAATAAGAACCCAACCTAAGAGAGATTTCAAAAAAGAAGATTTTATAAAAAGCACGTTTGCCTCACTATCCTCGAAAATACGACAATTCATTTCTCTCCAAATGCTCCCCTTGTACTATTCAGCAATGAAGAAGCTCTTGGATATTGCTAGGCATAAGCCATGAGACTCCCAAAAGGTTAAGAATCAATTGCCAGAGAGCCGAAGTATGCTCGCAGGGGATAAGAAGGTGATCCCTCATTCTTTTTACACTGACAACACCAATTAGCTAAAGAGAAGCCCATCTTTCTAAGGGTTGTGAGGATTTTAAATAAAGGACAATAGTGCCTTAATGCCTACAGAAAACGCTTCGGATAGTTCTGTACTAAAATTGTGATTGTGGATTTCTTTAGCGTAGAGCGTTACAAAGGAAGATCGAGTTGACTTCCCTAATCCAGTCGTTAGCATCAGAAGCTCATTCTCTTTCAACATGACTACCGTCTTTGCACTTGGAAAAGACTTAAATTATTCGCTTTTTATAGTGCCTACGCTTTTTATAGTGCCTACGCTTTTTTTCTTGGCTCCACTGAAAAGTATAAATAATTATGCCTTTTCTTAATCTTCTGCATAGATGACCGTTTACCATAAATATATATCAGATTGACGACCGTTTACAATAAGGATCATGAGGCCGACCAATTCAGGAAAAGGTTGTTTATTTATCAGGATTAGAACATGGATAAAGTGAACGGATTTTTGCAAAGATCTCATGAATTTAATTATAAAAAACACAAAACAAATGCGAACGGGCAAAAGCTTTTAATATAAGCGAAGATTTAGTAATAGTATTGGACGGCGTAATACTTTACTGGTTTTCCTATTTCAAAGACGCAAATAGAAAGAAATACCATTTTATTTATAATTCCGCTTCTTTATGTGGGATGGCCAAAAATGAAAACAAATGGAAGAGTGAACGAACTGTTAATTTTCAGTTTCCAAAATGTCAACGAGATCATCCGAATGAGTGGGAACAAAAAACACTCTAGTCTTTCAAATAATAAATGACTACTAGTCCGTAATTAAAATATAAGACAAAGTCTTCCTCTTGACTGTTGAGATTTGAAGACAAAGAAAGACGACGTCGTCTGCTCTCCATCCCCTCTGGCATCCTACCTCCCATTGAAGAGAATAAAGAAGGGCGAAGGCCGTGCAAAGCAATCCCAATTTTTCAAAATCCATATTTGATTGAATACAGATATGTATATAAAGGCAAATAGTAGAACTCGAGAAAAGAAAAGGAAAGAAACAATGAAGAAGAATAAGAGAAACACAGGAGAAAGAATATGGGGTGGGGAAACATTACCGCCACAGTGATGCCGCGAAAAACGTCCAGTGAGACAAGGCGTTGTTGATGTTGCTGCTTTTGCTTGGAAGTTTCCTCTACAATCGAATTGAAACCACCAGCGGCATTTGGAATAACGGAGCTGGATCTTGCATGGACGGCCATTTCAACATCATCTTCATCCTCAATAGCCGAGTGCTGCACTCCACACTTGTTCTCTTCCTCAGCATCATCGCGTCCTCTAATAGGTTCGTACATCCTATCTCTCTCTTTATGTCTATTCTGTAGATTTATTTCTTGATGCCTCCTTATGTTCACTCAAATATCAAAATGCAAAATGCAGCCCCACCAACTAATTCCCATATACACCCTCCATATACCTCTTTCTATCCTATAATATGTATATATAACTGAAATCCTCGTCGTTCTCCTCTTCTGAGAGCAAGATCAGGGAAATGCGAGATACAACCTAAACAGAGTAGAATATGTATATATAACTGAAATCCTTGTCGTTCTCCTCTTCTGAGAGTAAGATCAGGGAAATGCGAGATACAACCTAAACAGAGAACGAGACAGAGAATGACATTCTGTTCTTTTTTGTTAAATAATAATAATAATAAATAAATAAAAAGTTTTCCCCAATGAAGATGGATCACCTTTCCCTTTCGGTTACCCTCCCCTTCAAATGACGTTTGGAGCGGGGAAGGAGGATTTGCATCTATCTTCTTTTTATGTTAAATGAGATGTTTGAGCCCTCTTCCTTACTTTTACGACCCTGGGAGGCTGGGAGACCCCCCCTCCTTCCCTTTTTCGTTTACCTTTTCGTCTTCTACTTCCTCCTCCTCCCCTGCTTTGCCGCTAACCCCATTTATCGTCTTCGCATATTTATAGGAAAAGAATAAATATAGATCGGATAGGAATAACTGAAAAAGAATAGATAAAACTCACCCATAAAAATTAAAATTAAAAAAAAAAAAGAAGAGTAAATGAATAAGCATATTCTCCATATTCCTTCTTTGCAATTTCGCATAGAATAAATATCAAGGGATGGGATCGGGATGGTCACAGTGCTACTGGTACCTCCACGTCACAGATCACCTTCGATTGAGAGGTGCTAAACTCATTAAATTTTCTTTTTTTTAAAAAAGTTGATTTTTAAATGATGTATCATCAAAATAGAGGTCATTTAACTCGAATCCTCTTCACCTTTTTGTGTAAATTTGTAAAAAAAAAATTATGAATAAAATTTATTATTTTAAAAAATATATCACTATTTTATAGGACGATAACACATTATTTTAGAACCATTTTTAAAAATTAAAATCTGAAAAGTAAAGCATTTTTCCCATCGATTTATTCTAAGCTTTTTCTTTTCTGGGCCGCCTCCATTTGACGCCCAATAAATATCTTTTATCTTCCTTTTCAAAGAAAAAAAAGAATATCTTTTATCTTCCTATAAATATCTTCCCCTATGAATTAATTGAACTATTTATTGTTACATTTCTAAAAAATCTGTAATGGAGCCCCCGTATCACAAGGAAACGGCGCAAATCACGTCAATGATCGGACCAAATCTTTCATATTCCCTAGCTAGTTCATCTACAAACACTCATCTTGTTGGATTAATGTCAATCAGTTATTCCCGGGAATATCATTATCCGTACGTAACAGTACGCCGGCCACCTTCATCTCCCAATGAATATATTCCATTTCCATCGTTAGAGATTCTATAATGACTTCTTATAAAAATGTTTTTTTTTACCAAAAAAAAAAAAAAAAAAAAAGCTTTTATCCAACACCAACAAATTTTTGAAAAGGAGACGAGGATGAACTGCAAAAAAGCCATTTTTTCAACTCTTGTGAATATGTATGACTCAAATAGAAAAACAGATATAATAATTGTCGGTGTTTGAAAATAGTGAATCTTTAATTCTTATTATAAATTTCTTTACAAATTAAACCACCACCGGAAACCAGTGGGATGACAAAAAAACGGCCCTAGCCCGAGGAGGCTAGGGGAAGACCAGCGCCAGGGTTGTGGAGCTGTGCTCCCTCCCGGATGTAGATCCGGTGAGGATGGTGTTTTTCTTTTCTTTTGTTGTTTTGTTGTTGTTGGAGCAAACAAAAAGAGTCCCAGACTCTTGCCTATGGGTATGGCGGATGTCGGTAGGGACTCGGTGAAGATGTGCTTTTGCCAGATCTGTAAGCCTTGGCTGGGTATCTGTCGACAGGAGCTTTTCTTTCGTGGTCGCCGGCCTCTTCTAGCTTCGGTTGTCACTCGACGGATCTGCGTGGTTCTCTCCTGTGCGGCGCGTGGCCAGCACGCGCCGGGGAGTGTCTACCCTGGGTTAGCGCGTGAGGGCCACCGCTTGCTTTTCCGGCTTCGTTTCGTGCCGATCTAGTCTTCTGGAGGTCGCTCGATGGCGGGAAGGGTTCCCGGTTTCGGTGCGTGTTCAACATGCCCTGTGATCCGGTCGCGGTTTTCATGGTGTTGATTGTTTGGTCTTTTTCTGTTTGTATTTGTAAATTCTTGTTCTTTACTCACAGTCTACCACTTGGTAGCTGCTTCAAGACAGGATTCTCTTGTCTTTGTGGATGGAATTTCTTCAATTTCATTCACTACCCTCGCCTACGGGCACTGTTGTAACCTTCGGTGTTGCTCCTTTGCTGCTTTGCTAGTGTTTTCATTATGAGGCGTTGCCTCAATGAAGGTTTTGGAGTTTCGTTCAAAAAAAAAAAGTGGTAGTTCATAATTAGGGAATCATTTCACCACTTATGAACGACACAATTTGTAAAAAACATTTGTGTTAAAATTAACAAAACAAACATGACAGGTGAAATCTTATGTGTACAGTGACGGAATAACACAAAAAATAAAAATTTAAACTACAAAGTTTGTTGCTATATATTGATATATATATATGCACTTTTGAGAAGTATTCCACGTATAATTAACGAACATGTTATAACGAATGGTGGTTAAATCTTCGAAACTTATGAACTGAGGGTGAATGAGCTTCCAAAATCATAAGACTTTTCTTGCGAGTACGAGATATATATATATATATATATAGCGGTAAAAATTAACTCATTTTGTACTGATTAAATAGTTAATTTTGATTACTAAAAAGTTGTATGATAATCATATTACAATTAATATTCTACATAACATTACTCATTCTCAACCCACAAAAGCACAAAGTTGAAAACAAAAAGCGGAAAGCAACCGCCCCCACTAAGTAGCATATGCGTTCTGCTTCAGAATTCCAAAGCTATCAACAGCCAAATATAACAAAACAAGAAAAGAACAAAACAATGAAAAGTTGTATGAAGCAATGACTAATTAACACTCCATGCGCGAAAGAATTAGGTGCAAATCAAGGTAAAAGGGCCACGATGGAACAAGACAACCGAAAGGAGGGATCGATTTTGAAGAACTATATAAAACAAAAATTAGACGAATTAATTTCTCCATCCAAGAGATAACAAATTTTGGATCTAATTAAGACAGACAGCCAACTGTAAATAATTATGTGAACATTGAGGGAAGATATATACTTTATCACTAGTATTTTCTTTTGATCAACATTGTTATGCCAATGCTACCCATTCACTAATTAGCCAATAATCAATCAAAAAAAAAAAAAACTAATTAGCCAATAACCTTTTACATTTCTTTCTTTTCTTTTTTAAATATTAATGATTGGAGGCGACTAAAGCAGTGACTCTGTTTTATTTTTATTAATTAGTGACTAGCAAAAGAAAGACATTTTCAACTTTTGAATTGACTCAAAGTTAAGATCAAGATTTTTTATTTATTTATTTATTTTTGAATTCCTAGTGTATTTTATCCAGTAAATTTCCTCAAATCTCAACAGTTATTATTTAATTAAAAAAAAAATGTTAGAATTTGAAGAAATCTACTCAATACAATACTCTAAAAATTATGAAAATTTTTGATCTAATGTCTCAAATATTAGTATGATATATATACATATGGTGAGGAGAAGTTGCCTGCTCCACTTACAATAGGATCCACATATTAAATGCTAACGCTGTTATCAAGGCTGCAGTTACATAGCGCTTTCAAATGCGTAAACAAAATTAAAGAATCTTTGTGAATTAGGTTACATGTCGAAAGCTCACCCAAAATAAGAGGGAGCAGGTACTATCACTACTATTGATTGATTTTGATATAAATAGTGGTCCAAAGTAGAAGTAGAAGTAGAAGGAATCGAGTGACCAATGACCATCATATTGTGGTTAAGACTATATCTAACAGGACAACATTTTAAGCAATGTTATTTATTTTAATTATTCAAACTACTTACTTTTTTCAATATACACTTTGAAAATATTATCTATTCTCTTATTTATTTTCTTTAAATTTTACTCTTCAATATCTTTTTTATTTTTAATTTTAATTTTTTTTTTTCCATCAATCAATGAAATACAGATCAAATAAAGAGTGAGATGATAGAGAAATGGTTAAGAAATTGGATGAAGAAGCTACAATGCATCTTTATAAATGAAAAGACACTGTCGTAGCAACTAGCAGCATATTGATTTAAAGAATCTGAAGATAATATGTTAAAGTGGGGTTTTAAATCCTTATTTATTTGCTAAAAGTTTAAAGAATTTGAAGTTTTAGAGAATAGGGGAAGTGCTCTAAGTTAGTTAGAAAGGTAATCGGTTACCAAAAACATAGTGGAAAATATTAATAAAAAATAAAAAAATAAAACCAGCCGCTTTCATAAGCTCCACTATAGAAGTATTTTTTTTTCTTTTCCCCCCGCAATGGCAATAGATTAATTGTGAAGTGTCTTTTCAGTAAAGCAACAAGGGAAATTGATTCAATAAATTAACATGCAACAACAAGTGCTAATCTCTGACGACCAACGACACTAACAGACCACGCCACAATATTAACAACAGGAGTAAATGTTTAAAGGAAAATGATACTTGAGGACGGTTTACCATCTCCTAACAAACTTTTATATTAAAAAAATAATTTTTTTAATCAAAAACAATTTTTAATGTGACATCAAAAACTGTTTTTTTAAAAAAAAATATTTTTAAAAGAAAAGTGACGGGTAGGACGGTTGTTTTGTCCTGCCTATCACTACTCATGTTCAAATGGTGCCATGGCTGACGACCAAGTGCACAGACACTGACGCATGCGTGGGCGTGGAGAAACAGATCTGGAAACGTCATTGCTCAAGCTGTCATAAGATGACAGCCAGATTGACAACAAACAAATAGATGGGATAGACCGGAGGGGCTGGTTTAATGGCAAGTATTTAGTCTCACCTGGTTTGGTAAAGATTTTCTGATTTTACCCCCTATGTGTTTTTCGTAAAAAAAAAAAAAAAAAAACAAATTTTCATGTACTGGATGGATGTTAAGGAGACAAAATTCATGTCTGGTAAGGTCTTGAGACGTCTTCTCCGGACTACGGATCTCTCAGATTGTGGACTTGTTTTAAGCTTCTCCTGACCGTATGGTTGCATCCAGCTTGAAAAAGAAAAGGCAATAGAATACACGAGGACATGACGAGAGTGGTGGGTGTTGACAGAAAATGATAAAAATAATAAAATACAGCCACCCAGAGATGACAAGTTTTTAATTTATTTTTTTTCCGTACCTCATCAATGAACCACAATATTCTTTACCAACGCCCAGCAGAAAGCGCGCAATGGCTCATTATAAAATTACAGCAAACTCCCTGTGATCTCTGATTGAATACACAAACAAATCACAGAATTTCCTCTAAGACGAATTCAGTGAGCAAAAGTTCACTAACATCAACTTGCTTTCATCCTCGCTTTTTCTTTTTTTTCTTTTTTTGGTATAACCTTTTGTTATTTTATTTTTTAAAATTTTAATAATGTTATAAAGGGTATTTTTGCCATTAAGGGAACATTAACATTTTTTAATAGATTAGGATAGGAGTGGGCAAAATATTCAACTACCGCTATCGACCACCTACTGCCTATACCGAATTCCGGTGGTCTATTAGTCAGTATAAAAAATGTATACCAAAGTCGATTCGGTTCGGTTAATCGAAATAGTTATTTTTTGTCGGCTAACCGAACTAAACCAAACCGCTACCCAACCGACCGAATTGAACTGAACTAACCGTAGATAAGCTTGTCTACAAGTCTACCGATCTACGTATTGGGAAGACGTAGATAAAGTTGTAACTGATTGTCTAAGAGTTGGAATTGAATATGAAAAGGGAGGGATTGAGTGGAAAATAGCTGGCTGTGTTGTAGTTGTTGATAAGGTGGGGATAAGATAAGGCTACGTAGCATTAGCTTTATTGGCAGCAAGATTTCAGTGAGGTTTTGGTTGATTTCTAACGCCCATTCTCATACAACTCCTTAACCGTTAGATTCACATCTTCAATCTTCACCGTTCAACCAAATTTTACTGTGCATTGCTATTAGCTATCATGCACGCCAGCAATCACGCATGTCATTCATCTTCTCAACTCTCAAGACCTGCTCCTTTTCACCTTTGTTCCTTCCAAACCCTTCACAGCCTTCTTCTTCCTTCTTCCTAACCATTCACAAATCACACTATGCCGCACATCTCCTCCCAACGTCTTCAAACTAATTCACCATTGGTATGCTTGATTATTGCATTTTTGTTATGCCCAATTCATATGGAGGGGTATGATCTTTTCCTAGTACTTTTGAGTAATAAACTATGTTTTCCAGTATTTTTGTGCTAACCGATCAAACTAATCGTCTTTTAACCGATTCCACCAACTTATCCGATTTAACCAAAAATATCAAAATTAAAAGTTGTCAAAATAAAGTCGGTGAGTTAACCGACTTTAACCGATTTTAACAGTAACCGAACTGAAAACACCCATACCGACACCGACCGAACCGATACCCACCTCTAGTTTAGAAGAGAACATTGACACAATTGGTAGTTTTTGTTTTTTTTTTTTTTGGGTGGGGGGGGGGGGGAGGGGGCTGGGAGACATTAACAATAAAATGGTAGTTTAAAAGAGTTACGGGTACTTTTTCCCCTTTTTTTTTTCCTTTTTTTTTTTTTCTTCTTTCTTCCGTAGCTCATCAATGAATCACAATATTCTTGACCAACGCCTAGCAGAGAGCGCGCAATGGCTCATTATAAAATTACAGCAAACTCCCTCTGATCTCTGATTGAATACACAAACAAATCACAGAATTTCCTTTGAGACGAATTCAGTGAACAAAAGTTCACTAACATCAACTTGCATTTCAGAGCATGCTTTTGATCCTTGCCTTTTTTTCCTTTTTGTGCCCTATGAAAGGAAGATCCCCTAGCCTTCAATCAGTCTGTTTTAAGTCTTGTAGCATGCTGATACTTGACTTCTTCCTTCTTGTGTCTAATGAAATTGTTAATATATCTGGAAGAAGAAGAAGAGAAGAAGAATCATCCTAGCCTTCAATCAGCGTGGTAATAAGCCTTGTATCCCACTACACCATTACAGGCCTTTAATTTGAAAGAACTTTTACACTTCACAAACTAAAAATTTGGATTATGGCTACATAAGTATATCACTTGGCACTTGGCAGCAGCAACATTTATCCATCCATAAATGCCATGAGTAATAATCTCCCTCAACAAGCACCGCAAAATGCTAGTTGGCCTATACCAAGAAAATCTACAAAGTACGAATTAAAGATGGTTTTTAAAGAAGAGAAAAATATTACAAGGGAGAGTCTTTTCCAGCGCCATCCAGCCAGAGATACAGATAAGGGCATGATGAATGAATTCTCCTCTTTGCAAGCTTGCAACAACAACACAGAATATCTATTGTCAAGAATGTACCAAGTTATGGATGGCACGAAACAATCCCATATTAAGTTGATCCAGAGCAGAATGTCATTGGACTAACTCAACGAGTCTTGACAAAAGTATTGATCAATTTATCCCAGAAGCCCGACAATTAGATTGCAAACCCAGGAATTTCTGCAACATGCCTGCCTTCATAGTTTCAAACCATATACTCCTGGATAAGTTTGATGACTTTCTAACCATAATAACAAGTCTTTTTTTTTTTATAAGAACCATAATAACAAGTCTTGCCAACTGTATTAATGATATTGCCAACTGTATTAATGAAAAAGGGATTTTAACATCAATACTATTTGGTAATTACAAATAATATGATCTAAGGTCCTCTTCTACCCTCCTCCCACTCTTTTTCTCTTGCCGGGGCGTAACTCATAAGCTTTGTTTCACCAACTTCACTTCCTACAGTAGAGCATTGCTCTCATTATCCTAAGGACTAATCTGGTTTCCACATGGATATATGATTTATGCAACAATTGGATCTACCCCAGATAAACACTATTCATAACTTCGTTGCGGTGAAACATGCTTGGATTGGAAGTGCATGGTACGGTCATCATATTTCATTCCAGAACTTGTCTTCCTATTTCATTAAAAAATAAGCTTAAATCCTTTACACAGACATGTGGTTTAACACGAAATCAAACAGACAGTTTTAAAAAGTATTGCAGATGGGACCAATGAAATCTGATAAATGCAATTGGTACTTCCATTCAACAATTTAACAGCATACCACCTCAAACCAATCAGCGATTGACACGTGTCCCATATGTGATATGCCTCATTAATATTACTTGGAAATAGAACCGCCGTATACCTCATGAAAAAAATTCGAATGATTCTATAAAGGAAAAAAAAAATTACTTGGAAATAGAAAACGTACTATGTAACTCTATGTTTCGGCACAACTCTTCAGCAATTACACAAGCAAAAGAGAATTATGCACATATGTCAGAATGCAACCAAAAAAAAAAAAAAAAAAACAGTAATAATTTCCTTGGAAAATATTATTACCTTTTCAACTGGCACGGGCAAGAAGATAATTTGGAATCGCAGTCATTCCAACCTGAAATAGTAGTGAGAAATTAAATTTCCAGTCACTCTCTCTTCAACTAAACGTAGCATCAATCATCCCATTACAATCGCAATGATGAAAACAACAATAATCAGAGAAGAAACAAAACATGACATCAAGGAGACATGTATTATTGAATTAAGACTAATATTGTGAATCCAGTCAACAATGCACCAGCAAGGCTTAGAAATTCAAGTAACTTTCTGTCTTAGATAACATTCACATATCACTGGATGGATCTAGCGAAGCAGAGCCTCTTTGGCTGTAGCTGAGGTGGTAAATGGGTTAGGGTTTGCAGTTTGGTTCGAGAACTTAGATGCCATTCCGATCTTCAAGTTCTCAAGATTATAAGGAAGGAAAGAACACATCAAGAGAAGCATAAATGTCTAGATTGCCTATGGCCGACTATGTAAAAATTACCATGCAAATAATAACCTTACTATTTGCTTTATTAAAGTTTCAACCTTCTGCAAAGCATCTAGTCACGAGGCCTTCCGGTCCAAGCCCCTTCTGCAGAACATCTAGTCACGAGGCACTCTGATCCAAGCCTCTTTCGGTGCGTTTCACCTCAATAAAAGCAGAAAGAATCTATTTTCTGCAAGCACTCTGGACAGCTTAGTTAAGAACAACTGGAATCCAATAATTCCAGTCCCCCTCTCCATCTATAAAAGGATCCTAACTCAGAGTCTCAGACATTCAAGATAGGCTGAAAAATACAACCTACTTCAGTTTTCAGAGATCCTTTGCAACCCATTACAAAAATATTGTAATCTACTTTCATAAGCTTTCAAAAATCATGTGCACATACGTTTTCAACGTTCTGAGATTTCATTAATAAACCTTATTATCTGTAAGTATTTGATTATCTGTAATAATCAAATCCAGTTATTTTCAAATATCTTATGTTTATTATTGAACAAAGCCAGGGCTGGCAAAACGGGTATGTGGGTCGACCCGTTTATAACCTGTGGAGACCCGCGACCCGTTTAAGCTAGACCCAAACACGACCGATTTATGTTAACGAGTCGGAACTCCAGACATGACAAGGCAATTTTCACGAGTCACCCGACACGACCCGTGAAACCCGTTTAGCATAATGGGTCGTTTCCAAGCCCTCAAATCAAGACCCTTTGTCCTCCCTAATTCATCTTCTACTTCTCTATCACCACCGCAAAACTCTCAGAAATCAACCACGTCTAGTGTGGACGAAGATGTGCTCTCTGCCAGATTCGTTGCTCTCAAGGGCTCTCACAGAATTCCTGCAAATCCCAAGTTATCATCCCCCGATGATGATGCTACTGAGGATGAAGAAGATGAAGTGGAGAAGTTGATTTAGTGGGCTAAGGATGCCGCTCGTCTCGAGCGCTCTCCTCCGTCCGACGACGACAGAGCGAAGTTGGCAGCGATGTCGGCAGCGAGGGGAGGGCAGAGAGAGAGAGAGAGCGTCAAGTGGGAGGAAGAAGAAGAAAATGGAAGAAGAGGAGGGGGCGGTGCTGAAGGAAAAAGAAATTAGGCTTTTTTTTTTTGTTTTTTCTCTTCTCTACCTAGGGCCGTTTCCACGCAACGCGCACGTCGCACACTATTCAAAGAAAAAATCAAAAATTCTTGGCCGCGCGATCTTATAGCAGAATGGACTATTGAGTGAAGAATGACAACTCCTTTCCAGCTTTCCTCGTCTTGTCATTTCAACTTTCCATATAAATGAGTTTGAATCCTTTTTCATTTCCTTGAGCCCAGTGCAGTAGTGCACTGTGTTTATTAATGCTTCTCTACGTCTTAGGCTAATCACATTTCCTTTTCTTTTCTTTTTTTTAATAAAATTTAAAAAATAAATAATAATAATAATCGTGTCTGG
Organism: Alnus glutinosa; assembly: GCF_958979055.1. Lineage (NCBI taxonomy): Eukaryota > Viridiplantae > Streptophyta > Magnoliopsida > Fagales > Betulaceae > Alnus > Alnus glutinosa. Next base: position 129,895 of record NC_084886.1, on the reverse strand, counting down.
CGGGTCACCCACGAGTGACTTGCGACACGACCCGCCAGGCCAAAATAAACGGGTCAACCCGTTTCAGGAGTAAACCTAAACCTGCTAATTTCATGTCGTGTTCGCGTCGGGTTATCAAGTCGTGTCAAAATTGCCAGCCCTAAACAAAGGTATAAATCTGTCTTTGTCACTCCTTTTGGTTACTATAAATAGAATGTAATGCCATTCGGTCTGAAAAATGCCCCTATGAATTCCAAAATATCATGAATGAGATATTCAATCCCTTTAGTCACTTTTCTATAGTCTATGACTCTATATTGATGATGTTCTCATCTTCTCTAAGTCTATAGAAGAACACTGGAAACACCTAAACACCTTTGTCAACATTGTTTGCATTTAGAACAAGTTATCTTTTTCTTGAAGTCTTGTTTTTTTTTTACTAGTTTCTCTTGTCTTTTTACTAGACAAGCGTGACCAATGTTTTCTTTGTTTACCTTTCTTGTAAAAATTAGTATTATCTTGGAAATTTTTTCTTTTATATTTCTTGCAATAATTATTTTTACTGAAAGATGTTTCTTTGACTCTTTTTCTTCGTGATGGTGTCGCCAAAGGTAGACCATACTATTCACAGAAGTTACCCATCTCGTATTTTGCCTTTCTTTTATCTTTACCAGCTTGATTACTAATTTTCATATCAATGCACATTATATATATATATATATATATATATATATATATATATATATATATATATATATATATATATATATATATATCTTGTCAAATTGTGATTAGACTTGATGTGACACGTCATTAAATTATTGAACGGAAATACTAATCGTGTTTACCAAATGTCCACAAGTACTATCTGTGATACTTTTTGAAATCGAAGGGTCTATTTGATTTCTCATTAAACTACAGGTACCAAAAAAGCAATTGACCCTTAAAAATAAGGGGAAAAAAATCATATTTAGCTCCTAGGTTTTCACTTAATTTAAATTTACTCTCTGTGTTTCCAATTTCAACAATCAAGGCTTTTGCTCAGGTTTTAAAAAGGTCCCTCTGTCACTTTATTGTCAAAGTTAATGATTTTTCATATGCCACATTTGACACATCATGCACAATGTCAATGTCGCTTCAACAAATTTGTCACATCAGTCAAGTGCCCCGTCATCCACACAGCAAAAAAAAAACAACCCGCCTACAATGAGTGAAACAACAATACAGAGATGCATTGAAGATCTTACCCCTACCCACAACACCCACTTCAGTCTATCCCTCCCCCTTTTAGCTCCCACTCCCACTTGAGCTGGTCCTCCATCAAGCTTTCAAGTCAATCACTCAAAAAAGGTTCATGAAATAACATCCTCCACATTGAAATTCAATTCTATTTGCAACCCATTTGTCCATTTTCTTCACAGATTGATGTAGCATGGTGTAGTGGTTTGTATATTAAATAAACACACAAGTCACAACTCTTCCATAAGACCAAGAAAATTCAAGGCTTTGAGGGAAAATAGAAGAAAAATCACCTTTGGTGAGTTTCTTATTGAAAACTGAGAATAAACAACATAACATGCTGGCCAAACTGTCCTTCTTAGGCTTAAATAAAATAAGATTGCAACCCATAGAAAACAAGACTAAAATATCTTGCCACAACTCGGTCAATCGACCTGCATACTAATACAACAAAACCCTATTTTTAAATGCGAAAAAACCCTAATGAACTATCCTCGGTCGATTGAACATCGACTGAAAACCTCAGGTTTCACTAACAGGACTTGATGCATCGTCTCGATCGATCAACTAAGGTTGAGGCATCAACCGAGGCCCTCGGGAATTAATACCAAACATCACAATGCATTCTTGATCGATTGAGAATTGCCCCAGTCGAACAAGAATCTCCAGTCCAGTTTTCTTCATGAATTTGTTTTCCTCTCAGTCTACATCATCATCCCCGAGTTGGAGAGAATTCACCCTCAAATTCGCATCGTCAGCAAATGAGTCACCCATGTAAGGAACAAGATGCTTAACATTAAATACATCGACCATCTTGATATGACTTTGAAGCTTCAGCTAATAAGCAATAGGTAGGGGTGGGCATTTTGGTTGCCTGCCTGTCGTCATCGCATCGCTACCGCCGGTTGGTGGCCTGTAGGCCAGTTGTCGGGTACGTAGGTGGAAAGGATCCTAAAATATTGGTATTCCGACTCGACCCAACCCTACAAAGGATAAAACTATAATTTAATAGTTTACTCAAACGACATCACTTCTTACCAAACAAAAATGAAGCTGTTTTACGTGCGTATATATTCATCGCTACCAAACCCTACATCCACTTCAATCACTCACTCACTCTTCACCAAAGACCAAACTCTCCTTTGTTTCTCACTCTCTAGAAGCTTCATCTTCTTCCCATCTCACTGGCCACTGCCAATCAAAAATCACTGTTACACATGCTAGAAGCTTGCTCGCCTCACTCAATCTCAAAGGTCAAAGCTTGCTCAATCGAACAGTGTTTGTTATCAACGAAGTTGTTTCGTAATGGATTGTGGATTGGAATATTTATTTGAATAGTAGTAAGAAATTATTAATGTGATATAAAATTTGAGAATGTTTTATAGAAAAGTGAAAAAGTTTTATTTTGTAGTAGGTTTTTTTATTTGAATAGTAATAAAAAAATTATTGATGTGATGTAAAAAGTGTAAAAAAGTTAGAATGTTTTTTATCTGATATTTTTGGGGGAAGTGAAATGGGAATTGAAAATTTGGCCTTTGGTTACCAAACAGCTTCAACATATTGTGATTATCGTCATGTGTCATGAGCCCATGACGCCGCCAATCTTTTTCCCTTCTCACCACCACTCACATCGAAAAAGTCTCCAGTAGTCCAATCTTTCATTCTTTCTTACAACAAGTTTATTAAACTCTCCCACATGAAACATGTCTTTCTTCAACACAACCCACACCAAATCCCCTTCTTCAAACTCCACAGAATGCTGCTTCTTTTCCGCACTTGCCTTATAGTTGGCCACAAAATCTTGCAAATGCTTATCAGTAGCTTTGTGAACCTCCTGAATTTGAGCAATAGATTTTATGCCTTAGTATTCACCCTCTTCAAATCATGAATAGGAGCCAAATCCAATGGTGCACGCAGATTGGTCCCATAGACAACAAAGAATGAACTAAAGCAAGTGCTCCGATTTGTAGACTGATTGTAGGCGAACTCCACTTAAAATAGTTTCTAATCCCACAACTTAAGATGATCCCCCACTAAACTCCAAAGCAAATCTCCCATAGAACGATTAACTACCTCCGTTTTCCCATCAATTAAAGGATGATAGGCACCACTAAAGTCAATCTTGGTATTGGACAATCTCCACAAACATCTCCAAAAATGGCTAAAGGAACCGAGTGTCCCAATCAAAAACAATTGATAATGGCAATCCATGAAGACAATATACTTCCCAAAAGTACAATTGATCCACATTGAACGCATCAAAAGTCTTCTTGCAAGCAATTAAATGGGCTACAGAGAATCAATCAACCACAACAAAGATGAAATGTTGTGCTTTTAGCAACCCCAAAACGAAGTCCATGCTTACATTAGTCCACGAATCCGGAATTAGAAGTGGCTTGTACAACCCCAACATTAGTGGCATTACCCTTGGACACTTGGCAAAACTAGCATCCCCTCACAAACTTTGCTACCTCCTTCTGCAAATTCGGCTAGGCTATTTCATGGTGGGGCACTAGTCGAAGCCACCTCGCTAGGCTGCACATTCAGCTACCCTCTAGTTTGTGTAGGTCGTGGCACCGCACCACGTGTAGGGGTGTGGGAATAAGGCGATTACTACCCCTATTACCTCCTCCTACCAACCCCAATGGTCTCCAGCAAAACATTTTCTCAAAGTGCAAAGCCCTCTGGTGGGCTCCAGAAACATGAAGAGGATCAAAGAAATTTAAAGCATCTTGAAACTGTTGTCTCAGACCTCCAATGTATTTAAAAGCAACTGACCATCGGACTCCACTGTGTAATCATCCACAATCTATGCTCCTTGCCCAAGGTTCTGAAGCTGTTTCTACATGATCCTCACATAATTATGGTGCAAGAATGTGGCTCTCATATGCTTCAATAGTTTCTCCCAACTATTGATCTTTGCCTTCCATTGTCGTACTCTACTTTGCTTCAATAATTGCCGCCACCCAGCAGCTCTTCCCCTAAACTTAGTTGCCAGGAAAGGAACTCTCCAATCATCAGATACCTCTGTGAAATCCAAGACTTCCTCCACAGCGACTACCCAATCCAAGAATTCTTCAAGTTGCAAAGAACTTTGGAATTTTGGTATGTCAAGTTTGAACCCGAACTCCCATCTGCTAGCGTTGCTTGTAACCAAGGACGCTCTCTCTTTGCTCCACGCTCCACAAAAGGATAAATTTGCTCATCCTTGACGCTAAACTCGTCTTCCTCCTCAACAAAATGCGGTTTTGGTTGACAGAGACGCTAGTTTGCACCACCCATGGCGGCAACTTGTTCGGTTAATGCTCCAATTTGATCTCCAAACCTCTCAAATTGCTCATCCAATTGTTGCAAATGTCACATCAGCTGCTCATCATGTGTTGCCTCCTCCCATTTGTACAATTCACTAATACTTGCATGTTTGTTTCCTCCTTCACGTGGTCCTCTACACGCAATTGTAGGAAACAAAACCTCGGCTTCTAATACCAACTTATGTGGCGTGGAGAAGTGTTTCGCATATTCAAGGTTTTGATGAAAAATTGAAGAAAATTCACCCTTGGTGAGTTTCTTATTGAAAACTGAGAATAAACAACATAACATGTAAGCCAAATCGTCCTTATTAGGATTAAATAGAAAATAGGGTTGCAACCTTGAAAAATCAAAAGACTAAAATATCTTGGCACAACTCGGTCAATTGAGCTGCGAGTTATTACGACAAAACCCTAATTTTAAATGCAAAACAACACTAATAAACCATCATCGGTCGATTGAGTATAGACCAAGTCATCAACCAAGCGCCTCGAGTTTTACTACAAGGACTTGATGAATCACCTCAGTCGATCAAACTAAAGCTGAGGCATTGACCGAGGCCCTCGAGAATTATACCAAACATCATAATGCATTCTCAGTCGAGCGAGAACTGCCCCTCGATCAATTGAGAATCTCCTATCCAATTTTCTTCATGAATTTGTTTGCCTCTTGGTCTACATCACAAATCCTCTTCGATGTTTTCTTTCTCAAATACCTTTTAAATCTCGCTACTACTTGAGCTGGTCCTTAATCTTTGTTTTTGTTCCATCTGTAATAGACTAACAACCATGAAATTCCCATTTCTCAACCAAATCCCACACTCAAACTTGATTCTCATTTCCATTTCATAGCCCACCTCTTTGTATTTCAACTCCAAGATCTGTTGCCCCCAACATACCCATCAACTCTCGTTGCCACTTAAGCTAACTCAATCTCAATTATAGCTCAATCTCTCAAATAATCTTGAAAATCCTCTCAACTAACTAAACCCCACCTCTGCTCCACTCTCTTTCCCATTGCATGATCCATTCCCTCAAGAACTCCTCGCTCAGATCCATATTCATTTCGTCCTCTCTTCAGATGTCCAAAATGCTTGACAGTGAAGATGTATCTGAGAGACACTACAGCAAAGATGAACTGAAGCAGACACCACAGGGTAGGGGTAGGATCCTCAATGCATCTCTTTTGTTGTTTCACTCATTGTAGGTGGGGTTTTTTTATTTTTATTTTTTACCATGTAGATGTAGATGACAAGGCACTTAACTGACATGGTAAATTTGTTGACGTTGAACTGACACTATGTGCATGACATGTCAACTATGGCCCGCAAAAAATTATTGAAGTGACATATGGACCTATTTGAAACCTAGGCAAAACTTAAGAACCTGATTGTCAAAATTGAAAACACAGTGACTAAATTGAAATCGCACGAAAACCTATGAGCTAAATATGATTTTTCCCTAAAAACCAATTAGGCATCGTTTGGTTCGCGGAATAAACCCCTAGAATGGAATAGCTATTCCTATGGAATAGTCATTCTTTTGTTTGGTAGGGGTCTATTCCTTGGAATAGGTATTCCAATGGGAATACCTATTCATTTACGAAGATGAATACGTATTCCTCTAAAAAATGAGAGGAATAGCTATTCCTTGGGGGTAAATGCAATATTTTACAGAAAAAACCATTATTTTATATTTTATTATTATTATTTTAAAAAAAAAAAAAAAAAAAAACCAAAAAACTAAAAAACCAAACCCTTAACTGGCTGGCCGACCACCCCAATGGGTGGCCGCCCAGCCAGTATATGGAGCCGGGGGTGGTGCGACCACCCCGGGCTCTTTTCGGGGTGGCCTGTGCCACCCCGAACTGCCTTCGGGGGTGGCCGGCCACCCCGAACTGCCTTCGGGGGTGGCCGCGGACCACTCCGGGGGTGGTTGCGGCCACCCCCGTAGTGAATCGGTGGGCGGCCGTCCACCCCAATGGGTGGTTGGCCACCCATGGGTTTTCTTTTTTCCTTTTTTTTTTTTTTTTTTTTTTGTTTTGTTTTTTTTAATAATTTGATTTTTTTTTTTTAAAATGTGGGGTTTTTTTAGTAATTTTGATTGAATTCCAATTAAAATATATGTATTTTTACCAAACTAAATATTAGGAATAGCCATTCCATTCCGCCACCTTCTATTCTTAGGAATGACTATTCATTTTCTTAATGGAATAGTCATTCTGCAAACCAAACGAGACCTTAAGAGTACTTTTTTTATGAATAATAATGAGTTTTATTGAAGAAAGAGGAAAATCCTCGCACACGAAGAGTATACAAGAAAAAAAGAGCACCAAGAACAAGGTGTTATTACAATCTAGAAAACAAATCAGATCTACCAAATTCCCTGAAGAGAATGTAGGAACATGAGCAAGGGCCCAATCTAGGAGGGATCTCAGGAAGGAGGATTTAAGAAGTAGCACACTGGACTCACTATCCTCAAAGATCCAGCAATTTCTTTCTCTCCAAATGCTCCACATTAAAAGGGCTGGAATAACTTTCCAGATAGCTTCTATAAGATGTCCATGCCCAAAAAAACAATAAGATTATATCAAAGACAAAGAACCTCTACTTAAACCACTCCTAATAGTACACATTTTTTTTATGACGATGAACCCTTTCAAGGCAGAGCCAGTTTATGTACCCACCCTTATCAGATAAATCTCGAATCCGTGTAAAGCACCCCCTCCAAGGCAAAAACATTTTGTGTACCCACCCCTATCGGAAAAACCTCAGATAATGGTACCTAGTCCAAGGCAATCAAAGTATTGGCCAAGCAAAAAAAAAAAAAAAAAGCAATGTTGAAGATTAACTGAATGATAAATAGAACAAATTGCCTTGAAATAAATGGGAAGGAAGCTTAACTCGAATGAAAAATATGATTATACACGAGGTTCACACCAAAGATGAGTTGAGACGTATGATTAGTTCCAAAAGCCTGTCTACGTACAACAATATAAATGATGATTAACTGAATCCAGCTCTTGTAGAAAACAATGAGCCTTAAAGATATACTCTTATGCTTCTAACATATTCACAATATATAGGAAGGAAGGCTGCCACAATTGCAATTCAGTTCAGAAGTCATGAAAAATTGGAGCAACATTGTAGAGTAGTGAAGCTATGCCTCGATGAAGCCCAAACACTAAACGCATCATAAAATTGCCATGATTAGCATAACACAGATACGAACAAATGCAACTTTAGTGCCTTGAAAGCAAAAAGATGTTGGGCCCCACTGATTTTGTGGCCCACCAATATGTGTAGGCCGAATTTAGTATTTATCCAACAATGAGCCGCCACATCCATCGGATGCCGTCAAATAGGAACCACGAGTTTTAGGAAAGGGTCGTCTCTTCCTATCCACCAGGATGACCAACCACCCAATTGTAAATGTTGTAAATGTGTTTCCAATGTGTACTTAGGACGACGTGTTTGAGATTTTCAACAATAGAAATGTTTAACTTGTTTCGTCTTTTATATATTGTTATTAAGACCTTCTAGAGCTAGATATCTGCATATACACAGGTGTGTGTATAATTCATGCAGTAGTATCTTCTTTGTATTGTATTCGGCGCAATCCTTTTAGTAAAGGATTGAAGAGTAAAATTGTAATTCAATGGAGAAAGCAATGAGTAGCTACTGTTTACAAAGTGTACATTGTTGGCAAGTCATATTTGATCTCCTTCCATTCCTCACAAGAACTCAAGAAGCAGCTAGCACTTTAACTTCTTAAGCAGAACAAGTGAACGCGCTTCTAATTCTAAATCCATTAAACACACCTTATGTGAATAACAAGACACTAAAACGTGTACTTTGACCTTGAGTTTCTGAATCTAATATTTTTTTTCTGATATGGAGCCTATGTGGAGGATTCAATACGTAAGTAAATCAAAAAAGGGACCAAAGTGAACTCAATTTGATCAAAATTACAACCTTCTGGTGTACTCTTTCAAAAAGACGTTGCAAGCCTAGCACCAAAACACCACAAGATGAGGGCTCACATACCAGCTGATCTTAGTTCTTAATTGTCCTTCACCAACAAACTCTGAAACTTTTTCTTCTCTTAGTGCAAAACGCTCTAGAATTAATTGAATCCCTCTAGAAACTGAATCCGATTTATGGCCATAAAAAATGGCCATTATCCACATTAATTGAATCCCTTTAGAAATTGAACCCGAAACTGAATCCCTGGACTAAGACAATTAACAAAAAAAAAAAAAACTGTCGGAAAATCAAGAGAAGGCAGAGAGTAGCAGAAAGAAAAAGACATGTAAAAAAAAAGGTTTAGATATTAGAGGAAGACAAAGACGCTCACAGTCACAGAGGCAGGAAGGAAGAGAACTCAGTCATCCATGGAAAGCTCGTCTTCTCCTCCACTAGCATCGGCTTGGTCATGCTTGAGGTTGCCGCATACATTACATTCCAAGACGTCAGAGGGAGTAGCGTCGTCCTTGGGGGGCAAAGGAGCCATGGTGCCCCAGCAATTTTCCCTATCACACATGTATCTGATAAAAAAATAGGCGTGAGGGAAATCAGCATCTCCTTGTCCTTGGGAGGATGCCATTTGGTCATGGTGGTCCTCGTCCATCAGCTCGTCTTTCTCCTCCTCTACCTCCTCGGCAACATCATCGTCTTCATGATCGGACCAATTGGCTTCGACCTCGCAGCGGTCACAATGGCAAGTGAAGCCATAGTCCTCCATCAATCTCCTCTGCCTGCTGGCATAATTCTCGTTGACGGGAAAATAGCTCAAGCAGATCTCCCTGCCTTGTGGAACATCATGAACAACGCGAACGATGATGTCGGTGTTGTTGTGGTGGTCGGGGGCGGTGTCGACGTAGTCGAAACGGCAGGCATTAGGAAGGCAGTCGTGGTTGAAGAAAGAAGCATTCGGGTAGATACCATAAGCTCGGACGGAACGTTGGCCATCGTCACGGGAGGAGAAAGGCTCCATCAGCCCAAAGGCATTGAACTTGTCCTTGGCCAGCAATGTGGCCGTGAGTTCCACCGAGAATGGCTCAAGAGTAGGATGAGGAGGGCAGAGGGAGCAGATGAGGGAATGCAGGAATTGCGCAGCGGTGGTGTCAGGGGCGTTAGGCGCGCCCTCAAGGGAGAGCAGAATCTGGAATTGGGAAGGGAAGAAAAGGGCAAGATGGTAGGCGGCCACCAGAAAACGGGCCTGGACCTGGCGTTCCATGGGTTGTTCAAGCACGAGAGAGGGGCAATCTCGAAGACGAGAAAGGGCTTGGCATACCCATGGAGAGTGGGATGATGTGAGCGCAGCGGACAGGCAGTTTTGGCTACAGAATACATGATGATGGGAACAACAAGGGCAAGGCACCACTGAGGTTGAAGAAGAAGAGGATTGTAAGCTTCTGAAGCACTTGGAGCAGTACATGTTGGAAGTGGAGGAGTAAGGGGAAGAAGAGAAAGAGGATTGGTTGATCAAAGGAAGAGCAGAGTAGAGGAGTACGGGAGAGTCCCTGAGGACAACCTGACCAGCCCTCAGTGGCTGGGACGCCACCAGACCCCTCCCTCTCCCTTCTATCTCTGCCATCCTCAGCAACCCACTTGTCTCCGCCGCCGCCTCTGACATCTCTCTCCGCTCTGCCTCAAGGATCCAACAGTCGGCAACTTATTTAGTAGGGTTTAATGCTCAATGGCGTTTCTCACTTTCTCGTACTCTTTTATGCTCTTTTTTCTTCTTTTATTCTTTGGAAAAAGCTTGAGATATTCAACTTTCTTTCTAAACTTCCGGTCCATAATCGGTACTATTATTATATGTCAAGAGTATAAATGTTTAATTATTTCACTGATTATCATTTGTCACCTCACGTATGTAAAAGCTTTCAAGTAAAAGTTGTAGTGATTCTAAAAACACTTTTATATATATATATATATATATATATATATATATATATATATATATATATATATATATATATGATACACATTAATCTTTTGTTTATTTTTTATCCCTTTTTTTTTTTTATAAATTTATTATTCAATCAGTAATATCACATGTTGATTCCATATGGTCTCATATATTCAATGATGAATTTGTCAATTTTTTGGATAAGAATGAATAAAAGATTGGCACAAAATAGAAACCAAACATTTTTCAATTTTTTTTTTTTTTGCACCTTATATTTTATAAACTGGGCTCCACCCTAATATGCTTTGGTGTTGTGTATGTATCATCTCCTTTATAAAATATTCCTAATTAACTAACTTCATATCCCTAAATTATGTGATAAAAAAGATTATGAATTAACTCCAAATTTCAAGATCTTTTATTAAAATTTGGCTTGGATGCTGTAAGGAAAAAAATCTCAACACTTATTTTATAGTTTTGTCAACGTCTTAGATTTAATGTCTTTATCTTTCTATTCCTTATAGAAAATTTAGAAATAAAAATGGACCATCAAAAAAATACAGAATGAGTGCTGTAATTGTTTTACAGCATCTAAGCCAAATTCGTTGAATTAATAAGGCCAACTATTTGAAACAATGGAGAGCTATAAATGTTAATATTGGGGTTAGGCTTGTATCCATGGTCAGTAGGAATCATAAGGGGAGCTCCAAAATATTTATGTTCTGCCAATTAGAGGTAGCCTAACAAGTTCCTTTGTATTGCCCACTAGATATAGCCTAACAAGTTCCTTTTTCCACAACATCCTTCCAAAACTAAGATGCTTTATGTAATACTCCCGATTTTCAGTCCATGAGATTTATACGTCTCAGTTTTTAGGATAGGAAGATTATGATATTTTATGAATGAAGTGTGAATTTTAGCGAATGATATATTTTTGAAAAACTTTCATTTATAACTTATGAATTTTCATCACTTTTGCAATTAGAGTATCAATATTTAAAAATTGTCAATTTATGGTATCCATATTTTAATTTATTTCAATTTCAACACTCTATTAGAATTTTCCGTTAAATACTGTCAAAAATTCCCAAAATACTTCTCCCTTTTTTTTAGGAAAAAAAAATGCAATAATTTAAGTGTTGGTAAGAATTGAACGGAATTTACAAAAATACACATGTTTGAATCTTTAAAAACATATATATTAAAAAAAAAAAAAATACACACACACACACATGGTTATTCTGAGAATTTTAATAGAATTTAACAAAAAATTCTAACGGAATGTTGAAATTAAAAAAAAAATAAAAAAAATTAAAAGATAGATATCCTAAATTGATATTTTTTAAAGGTTGATACCCTAATTACAAAAGTGATGAAAAATTAAGAGTTATAAGTGAAGTTCTCTTTATATTCTTTAAATTATGAAAAAAAAAAAATTTAGTACAATATGATAAATGATTTATTATCAGGATGAGCTAAATTTATAATCTTTTTGAAAGAATGAATATTTTAATATTATTGTGGTATTAGTTTTGGTGGATATTAAATTTTAGGCTCAAAATTTAATCATTAAGCACTTTAGCCCAATTTATGAGATTAATTGCAATAATTTATTCAGGGTGGCCATGTAAGCTTTTGCTTTCCCTGAGGATTTAAAAGTGTTCAAGGGTAATCTACAAATTTCTCTTTCCCCTTTTCTCCCTTTTGAATAGATAAATAAATAATAATAATAATAACAAAAAAGTTAATCTACCAAAAAAAAAAAAAACAACAACTCTCCACTGAAGTATTGGAAAAATAGTCAATTATTTTTCACTTTTAAAACCAGAAGAATTATTCGTCACAATGACCAATTTAACAATTCTTCCAAAATTAAATCCCAAAATTTTACATAGAACTAAAACGGTTGTAACCTATTTGAAAATATTTAGACTAAACAAGTAAATCATTTCTTATGCCTAAATATTATTCTTCTTCTTCTTCTTTTTCACTGGGATTATAAGTGTTTTTCGGAGGCATGAAGACACATTCAAATTGATTCAAGGGCACCCTCCATGGTGATGGTTTTAACAACCCAAGAAAATTTTCAAAGTGATTAAGTACATACTAGGGCATAGATTCGAATTCCGCAATGAAAATCTTCATGCCTGATTAGTGTAAACCACCTTGGTTCTCATTGATGCCATGATGGGATTTGATCAAACTATGACTCAGTCGGACTTAAATGATTCTCACAACCCCCTTATGTACGGTTTATTTATAATTAAAAAATAAATAAATAAATAAATAAAACGTTGATCCAAGGGCTTATTTAATTTGAATAACTTAGCAATTAATAATACCCACCAAACAGGTATCGAAATAATACCCAAAACCAGAGGTCAAATTCAGAATTGAACCGACTGTTTGTAGACAAACATTGGCCAGAAGGTATATTGGTTTGAGAAAAAATGGATGATGCTAAATCTTCAAATGATCAAACTACAAGACAAAGATCCAGAGTACTCAAATACACATCTTTAAGGAAAAACACATCAGATCAATTGAACAAAAAAGTCTCTGGGAAGATTTTCCCATTATATTAGTTTATTCCAATTCATACTGACCGATGACTCCGATAGTAGCACTATCAGGCTTTAAGAGATGCCCCCACTTTCACCAGGTCTTCAAGTGCCTTAAAGATCTGTGCCTCAGTCAAGCCTTCCAAACGAATGCTCCTCTCAACACCCATATCTGTATGATAAACGAAAGTTAAGTAGATGAAACTAATGCATACAATTCAAGCTCAAACCAGATAGCCAAAAGATGGAAGATTACCGAACATGAATCTGGCTCAATTAAACTTGCATAATGGTCATAATTAAACATGAACACAGTTCAATTAAACTAACATTAATGGTCACTAGACCAAATATTAAATGTTCATTTTTGGTTTGTTTCTTTTGTTTTGAACATGAGCTGAGCTCAAATTTATCACTGAACTAGATAATTTGTTTAAGCTCAATTTATTTATTTTTCAAATGAACTCAAATTGTTCATGAGTTGCTCAATTAACTTATTCATTTCTTATATTAAAGTAAATATCATCATTGTTTATACTTTATTTTCATAATTTCACACTAATCATTAGTTAGTTAATTATTGTTAAGATTTTATCATTCAAGTTAATTAGATAAGTTAATTTTTATTTATAAACTTATAATCATCAACGTTACCAACCTATATTCATAATAAATCAGAAAAAATTATCATGAGATTAACTATTTATATTACATCTTATAACCTTATCTAGAATCTTAAATAACCCTACCTCGAGCCTATATGTATGTTTTACAGCATATATATAAGTTCATTACACTTACATACATATTTATGTCAAGACTCACGATCATAAGTATTCTAGCTATATCTATTATATTAGGAAGATGGTTCTCTTTTATCTTTTTAAATACTTAAGATATTCTTATTACAAAGTTAAAAACAATACCATAAAAAATAATTAAAATGAAGTTATACAAGTCAAGCCGATTTTATAAGAGTTCGCCTTCCCTTGTTTAATAAACAAGCCTAAATTTTGTTAAAGTTTGTTTCATATAATAAACAAACCAAACTTGAGTCGAGTGTATACAAGTCGAGCTCAAACTATTTATGAACAATTCGGTTCTCTAGTTTTTTTTTTTTTTTAAGTTATGGTACGATCCTATCATTTGTTGTCAGAGCATACCTAATTCATGTATGGTACATACCCATAAGCAGAAGCAACAGAAAATGGACTAGGACATCATCCGCCTCATGGACTACGCTGAACAACAATTGAGGGATATGGCTAAAGTTATTTTGGCTCTCAATCTCAAGTATAACCCTCTCTCCGGAAGTGCCCAATGTATGCAGACCAAATCCAGTGAAGGCCACTCTAATTGCAAACCTCCACCACCACCTCCACCCCATGTTCCGAAGAAGCAGCCCGCTTCCTTCGGGTCTGCCAAAGCTACATACCAATACCAGAACACATATGGTCAGAATTGTCAATGGACTTCATCGATGCATTCCCCAACTCTCGTGGGTACATTGTCATCATGGTAGTAGTGGATAGACACTCCAAGGCTACCCACTTTGTGGCTCTTAAGCACCCATATACAGTGGTTACCATCACTCAAGCCTTCATGGATAATATAGTCAAGCTCCACAGGTTGCCCAAATCCTGTAACAATCCTAGAACTGTTTATGGAAATCCATTGTGTCCAATCGAGACCTTGTCTTCACTAGCAAGTTGAAGGAACTTTTCCGTCTTCACGGAACAAAGCTAAACCTGAGCTCAGGTTACCACCTCCAAATTGATGGGCAAACAAAGGACAAAGGTAGTCGATTGTTGTTTAGAGACTTACATGAGGTGCTTCATCAGCACTCAAACCAAGCAATGGGTCAAATGGCTTACATGGGTGGAGTATTGGTATAACACAACCTACCATACTTCAACAAAGATGACCCCCTTGCGAAGCCATTTATGTACGCACCTATGAATTTGTTTCTCAAGAAACCCGTGCAGCAGAAGATCCTGAATTTGAGACTTTCTACACCAAAAACATTATTTTAAATGAAGGTATTCATGCTTCAATGGTGGCTCAAGATCAGCCTCATGAAAACCTTATATTCCCTTAGGAGGTTCTACCTCGTGGAATGGTTGCCCACCACCACCGCTTGTTGGGTATGAAGCAAGGACCACGACGATCACACAGGCGAACAACGCCTTAGCAGCATGAGACAGTATCCTTCGAACCCTAAAGCAACACCTGGTGGATGCTCAGAACCACATGAAACAGCAAGCTGGCCAACACAGAATTGAAAGGGAATTTGCGGTAGGTGACATGGCTTTCCTTCATCTCCAACCATACCATCAAAGACTCAAAGCTCCATCGCCACCAACCGATCCATGAAGCTAGCCCCACGATTCAATGGGCCTTTCCAAATCCTCCAGCGAGTTGGCAAGATTGCTTACCGATTGGACCTATCCCGAGGCTCTACAGTCCATCCAGTTTTCCTTGTATCCAGCCTCAAACGGGTCATAGGCCGAACTGATGGCCAGACACAAGATTTATCAACCTTTGATGACACGGGCAAACTCCAACTAACACCCTTACAAGTACTAGAGAGTTGCAAAGTACAAAAAATGGGGTCGCACTTTAACCCAATTGCTGATCCAATGGACCAACTTACCCCCGAAGGACGCCATGTGGGAAGATGCTCATTCTCTACACAAAAGGTTTCCCAGTTTCCAACCTTGAGGACAAGGTTGATCTTAAGGAGGCGGAAATGTTAGGTAACAACCACCAAAGGCAAGAGAAAACAAATATGGAATACAGGAAACAAACATGGAAGGCAATAATCCTCAACAAATCACCAACGGCTAGTTTCCCACAAAAACCAATTCTCAATCCGCTATAAATGTAATTGACCTTAAAGCAGCAAGAATAAAGCATAGAAATGCAATAACAATCCAGTTCTCTAGTTATTTTTTAAGTTATTGTGTGATCCTATCAATAACGTAGGCTATTCACCATCAAACATCAATAATCTTCTATTTATCATTTGCCACATCTTACATGTGACAGTCCAAATCAACAGACACAACCAAAATCAGTCAACATAAGAACCTCAACCATGCAAGCACATGCTAGTTTGAGTGGCTACATCATCCATCCTTTTTCTTTCATTGATGCATTTACCTTAGGAAACCCTCTTTCATCCGTTAGGTTTAGGTCGTACGAGCAACCAATTGATGTTTTCTTTCTAAAAGAAATTCCCCACCAATCTTCGATCATCCAACAAATTTCGAGAAGGGTAAGAAGGATAAAAATAAATAAATGAAAAAAATAACAGAAGGGGGAAGAAAATACCAGAAAGCAGAAAAACTAGAAAATTCAAGACTATAACTCCAGTGGCTGCAAATACCAACCCACACACTGACGCTTGCCTCCCTATCAACTCCTTCATTTCCTCTCTCTCTCTCTCTCTCTAAATTGCAAAGGGAGGCTCTTCCTCCCAGCAAGCGGCCCTTAATGAAACACTACATTTCAGAATCCTCCCATTAACGAAAATCTCTTGATCACCTCCATTCTTAGCGGACAAAAGATTGCAACCCCATAAATCATATAACTAACTACTCCATGGAGGAAATGCATTTAGACAAGGAGGTGGATAACAACGTATTTCAACAAAGTAGGTTAGGTGAATAAACATTACAGCATACTGGTACGGAATATTTTACGAAGATGCACATAAATAATTCTTGATAAAAATGAAGAAATAAACGCGAGATTTGTAACTTGTCGATATTAATCTAACATCATTTGCACCAATCGTACTTACATATTTTAATCAGAAAAATTACAGGAATCGAGACGTGTAAATCTGAAAATTGTCATGATATGCAATGAAATTGAGACAAAAAGTAATGAAAAGGAGAGAGGAAAAGAAAAGGATATACCATATCTAGCCCATAACTGGGGATCGACCCCACTGCATTCGCGAATCAAGATTGGGAATTTAGGGTTCAGTGTTTTGAGGTCCTTGTAATTCCTCTCCACGAATGCTCTTTTAGAAATTCAGAACAACAGAGCAGATTAAGAGCATATTGCATATTATATTTTTCGAATTATCATTAGTAGTAAACAATGAAATAAAAATAAATAACACATTTATTAATTTATTTTTTAAAGGAAAGAGTAGAAATGAAGAACCTAGCGGACGAGCTCGCAGGGGATGATTGACATAGCAGTATCCGAAGCTCCTTCAGATTCCGAGATAGATGTCCCCTCCACGCCATTCTTGCGCGCTGTCTCTCTCTGGGTGTGCGTCTGTGTGTTTGTCACCACTCACCAGTTGCAAACACTAGGCCGAAGTAAAAACAGGAGGGTCCGAGGCCCTGTCCTTAGCCCACAACAATATAGCACAGCCCAACTAATACTGCTGCTGCTTGTAGAAACTGGAAGACACCCGCAAACCACCTTCAGGAGTTCAGGGTCTCGGTCTTTGAATTATTATTGAGACGCGCTATACATTTTCTATTTTTCTTTGATCTTTCTTTCATTTTTTTTCTTTTTTAAAATTATTATTGAATTGGTGGAGTCTATTTGTGAAATAATACAGGTCCCAAAGATTAATGCTAATTTTGAAAGTTAAGAGAATGGAATAAGGACCAAAAGAAAATGAATAATTTCTCTTTATTATTGGGTGGGTAATACTTGGCTGAAGCAAAATTTTCGGAACAAAATTTCCGGATGAATTCTGAAAATTTTGCTTCAGCGTAGCACTGCTCTTATTAGGCTTTGCTTAGAGTAATTCTACATGTCGTATAAATGTTTATTAAGTGTCCATCAAATAATGAGATGGCTTTTAAAATTAACATTGAGCATGTGATTGATCAAATAGTGAATTTGATCAAATGGTGATTTTAAAAACAGTCACATTATTTGATAGACATTTATATAACATATAGAATAACTCTTTTGTATTTTTCGTTTTTGTGCCTTACTACAACTTTTGAATTATCTTTAGTCTAATTTTAATTATATACCGGTTACAACTTTAACTATTTGACGGCTGAAGCGTATAAGGCCTTCTATTCGACTTTGCTACTATTTTTGTAGAATTTTGTGATTTTCCCTTGTATATGCTGTCATTCTATTAATGTTCTCTTTCATTTATCATGATTTCTAATGATTCCAATATGTTATTTGTCGCCAATTTGTTGTTTGATTTATTTGATCATATAATTTTGCAAGCACTTTATTTGTTTGCCTTGTATTTTTATTTTAATTTTATTTTAGTTCTCTATATCGATATTTTTGCACAATTTTTTAGTTGCCTTAAATATTCTGTGGGGTGTTTGAACTCTTTTTCTTGTTCTGCCGAGTGCCAATAGAATGACGATGTTTCTGTGAATCATGGCTAGTGAGAGGAAAATGAGAGGCCTTAATTCAGATTCATGTGGTATGGATCTCGGCTACCATCGCAAAAGCCCCCCCGCCTTCTTGTGGTTCGTAACTATGGAGTTTAGGTTGATTAATTTGTGGGAAATGAGGGGTTGATAGGTGAGGAAGACAAAAAAAAAAAAAAAAAAAGTTAAAAGTAAAGAGAGGAGAGGTCTCAGGAAGAAAAATGAAAATAAAAAGGATAAAGAAACTAAAAAAGGCTTCAACTGATTGTTGGGCCTTGAATGTTGTGCATGTGATCCCCCAGATTTAGAAGTAGAAATGAGAATGAAGGTTTCAGGTTTCGGAGATTCTCATTCTAGCTTATTTGTAGAGGTTAGAGAAAATGTATTTGCAGAATGTACTACGAAATGGAGTTAACAAACAAGCATTTGAAATCTGTAAAAATAGGTTTCAACAGAGTTTCCAAATGCAGCCTCAGTTGGCATCAATTTCACCATAAGGTTGTGTGTGTGAGAAAATAGTTCTAGAAGATTACTCAAAAAAAGGGCTCACATTTTGTACACCACATCTTATCCTTGGGCTTGAAGTAGTGTCAGTGATACATCTTGTCTAAGTCTCAAGTCATTCCAAAAATGAAAGAACAGATTCTTCATCCTTTTTGCTTGTGTGGCAAAGGCAATTAGGACGCTCTGTGGCAGTTAGGAATCTATTTGGGTTTTGCTACTCGCTTGGGGGCGCCTGGTAATGTGATTGCCGGTGCAGGTTGCCGAAACAGGTTTCTGGATTAATGGTGGGGGTGATACTGTCGGTCTTTTTGAATTATGGCGAAAAGGAGAAGAGTGAAAAAAGCGACCAAACCTTGTGCACTTGGAGGACATGAGTCCAATGAGGTTGCTCTGGATGTTTGGTCGGAGGACATTGTCAATACTACATAAGGAGAAGTATCTGCACGTAGGGAGCTGAATTGTTGTATCCCTCTGGAAGGTGAAATACCTGAATGTAGGGAGATGAATTGTTGTCTTCCTCTAGAAGAACTTGATGGTTCCTTGTCGCAGGATGAAGATCACATGGAGATTCGCTCCCCTGTTCTTTTACAGTGAAGTACCCGCGAAGGATGCTCAGGTGGAAAATGTCAATGCTCCACTTCCTTTTCCTGTGCGGAAGGATGAAGACGGGTTGGGGAAAGATGTTGAGAAATGAAGGATTCAAGATTGGAGGCAGCTCTTCAAAACTGAAAAATCCTTAGGCTCTTTGCAGTATTTTGAACCTCAACGCCAAAATGGGAGGATTATTGTTCAGCCGCCTAAGGAAGCTATTGAGGAAAGGATCTCGAAATGGTCTTCTTCTTTGATTTGTCAGTTTATGGACAAACCTCTTTTGTTCTATGTGGTTAAGAGAACTGTGGAGAATATTTGGGCGTCATTTGGGAGTGTAGAGGCTTTCTAGTAGGAGAATGGCCTCTACTTGTTTCGATTTGCAAATGATATCATCAGAGACGCAGTGATGGAGGAGAAGTTGTGGCATATTGCTAATAAACCTCTTATTCTTCGTCGATGGGCTCCAAGTATACAATTACTTAAGCTCTCTTTAGCCTCTGTCCCTATTTAGATTAAGCTTCATAATCTCCCTATGGAATTTTGGAATTCCACCTATTTGAGTCATGTTGCTAGTGGAATAGGAAAGCCTATTTGTGCTGACTCGGTGACTGTGGAGCAACTTAGGCTTGGCTTTGCCCGAGTCTTAGTAAATGCTAATTTTCTTAAAGAAATAGAACTCATAGGAATTAATGGTGATATTAACAACGTTGGGATTGAGTATCCATAGCTGCTCATAAAATGTAAAAAGCGACTCACATTTGGGCATGCCTCACACACTTGTACTAAAATTGAGAAGGAAGTGTGGCGTCGAAAAGAACCAGTTCATCATGTACGTGTCCCACAGTTTCAGCCTAACATTGGTAGAGTTAATCCTCTAGGACCTTCTGTAGGTGATACTTGGAATGTTGTGAGCAGATCCAAGAAAACACATAAGTCTTGTGCATCTATTGTTGATAATAGTAAGCATTGGTCCAATTCCTTTCAGTTGTTGGGTCGAGTTGATGGTAGGACTTTTGACAACAGTGAGATTCGAAAGTCAAATGAGGCTTTTCAAATGTTGCTAATGCAGAACTGGATCCTGGTCCATCCTGTTCAATTGACAAAGGGAAGGGGAAACTGGAGGAGGAAAAGGAGAGGTTGATGAGGGGTTTTTCGCCTCATTCATGAACATGTTAATATGGAATGTGAGGGGCTTGAACCACCCCTCCAAGCAAAAAGAGGTTTTGAGTATTGTTCGGACCAAAAAGATTAGCATTGTTTGTTTGGTGGAGACTAAAGTGAAGGAAAGTCATGCTGTGCAAATTTGCTCTTCTATGCTTCCAAATTGAGATTGTCAATTCAACTATGGAAAGCATTACTTGGGCCATATTTGGGTTTGCTGGAAAAAGGAGGAGTTTATTGTGTCTGTTGTTGATAAAAGTGACCAGAGTGTTACTTGCATTTTCTATTCCAATCAAGAGAAAGCTTGTTGGTACCAAACCTTTGTGTATGGTGCCAATAACCCTATCGATAGGAGATGTTTATGGCAGAATCTTCACTCCATGAAGTTAAGGGTATCTTCTACCCCCTGGATTTTATGTGGAGACTTTAATGTGGTTCCTTGTTTGGAGGAAAAATGGGGTTCAGCTTATTTGACCTCTTATAAGCTGGAATTTGGGGATTGTTTGAATAATATAAAAGTTATAGATTTAAATTTTAGTGGTTGCTTTTACTCCTGGAATAATAAAAGTGCAGGTCCGAGTTTTGTGGCCAGGAAGTTGGATAGGGTATTGGTGAATGAGGAATGGATTTGTAGATTTGGAAGGACTTGTGTTGATTTCCCTTCTAATGGAATTTCTAGTCATTCTCCTGCAATCATTTCTATAGGTACTATGGTTAGTTTTGACCCAAAGCCATTCAAGTTTTTCACTTATTGGCTGGAAAACAAGGAGTATATGGATTGGCTTACCACCAGTTGGAATCAAGATTGTAGGGGGGGTCCCTATGTATAAACTATGCATAAAACTAAAAGCTTTTAAAGCAATTTCGAAGGGCAAAAATTCTAGTTGCTATGGATATATTACAAGCAAAGTTATCCAAGCCCGAGAGTGCCTGGAAATAGCTTAACAAGATGTCTTAAAATCTCTTGGTAGTGTTGAAGCTTTACTCAAAGAAAGGGAATATTTGCATGCTTATGTTTCCATCTCCAGAGCTGAGGAGCCGATGAGGCTTTTCTTAAACAAAAGGCTATAAATCAATGGCTTCTTTTGGGAGATTAGAATTCGGCTTTCTTCCACAGGGTGTTTAAAGGGCGACATGCTAAAAACACCATCACTTACTTATATGATGAGAATGAAAACCGAGTAGAAGATATTGTTGGGATTAAAAACATTGCAGAGACTTTTTATAAGAAGCTCTTGGGGTCTACTCAGATGATCTTTTCTGGTGAGAATGTTGTTCGGCTTAGACATCTTATTCCTCCTGTTGTATCGGCTGAGAAGGCTGTTTCGACTGAGGAAATCAATACTACTTTCTTCAGCATGAAAGCAAATAAGTCACCTGGTCTAAATGGTTACACGGTTGAGTTTTTCAAGTCTTCTTGGGATGTTGTGGGGGCTGATGTGGTTGCAGCAATTCAAAGTTTCTTTGACATCGGCATGCTCTTAAAGGAGGTGAATGCTACCATCTTAACCTTGGTGCCTAAGAAGTCGAATGCTTCTATTATGGGGGACTTTAGTCCAATTGCCTACTATAATGTAGTCTACAAATGCATCACAAAAATCCTGTCAAATAGGATGCTCCCTATTCTTGACTCTATGATTAGTAGTAATCAATCTGCTTTCATTCCGGGTAGAAATATTGCTGAAAATGTCTTGTTGGCTCAAAAATTGGTGAGAAATTATCACCGAAATGATGGGAAGCCTAGATGCACAATGAAGATTGACTTTTTGAAGGCTTATGACTCAATTAATTGGGACTTTATTATCCATTGCTTATCTTGCTTTAGTTTTCCCATTAGATTCATAAATTGGATTAAAGAGTGCATTACCTTCCCACGGTTTTCTATCTCCATAAATGGAACTTTGGTTGGTTATTTTAAGGGGGCCAGAGGGTTGAGGCAAGGGGATCCCCTTTCCCCTTACCTGTTTGTCATTGTCATGGAAATATTTTCTAGAATTATGGGAGAGTACACTGGATCAGATTCAGGTTTCAATTTCCACCCCAAATGCTCAACTTTGCAGCTCACGCATCTTTGTTTTGCTGATGATATGTTGCTATTTTCTGAGGCAAGTGTTTCTTCCATTAAAGTTGTGAAGGTTGCTCTTCTTGAATTTGAACAGCTTTCTGGTTTGAGAGCGAACCCTTCCAAAAGTTATTGCTTCTATGCTGGTTTATCTTCTAGGATGAAGGCTATCCTAATGGCTGAACTGCAGTTGGAGGAAGGACAATTTCCAATTCGTTATCTTGGGGTTCCTTTAATTTCCTCCAAGCTTTTTGCTGCGGATTGTAGAGTGCTGATTGAAAAGATTACAAGTAGGATTGGTTCTTGGACTTCGAAGCAATTGTCTTTTACTAGAAGGTTGCAGTTGATTACCTCTGTTCTCTACGGCTTACAAGTTTATTGGACCAGTATCTTTATTCTGCCTAAGAGTATTTTAAAAGATATTTCCCAAAAATTTAATAAGTTTTTGTGGAATGGTAAGGATGGTAAGTCAGCAAAAGCAAATGTTGGGTGGGGTGATATTTGCTTCCCCAAGTTCGAAGGTGATTTGGGGTTAAAATGTTTAGAAACTTTGAATATTTCTTCCATGATGAGGCATATTTGGTCCTTATTTGCTAAGTTTGGATCTATTTGGGTTGCCTCGGTTCAAGTGCATCTTTTGATGGGGAGAAGTTTATAGAATGTCAAACTTCCTCAAAATTGCTCATGGAATTAGAGGAAACTACTTAGAATCTGACATCTTGCTAGAGGTTTTCTCAAGTTTGAAGTGGGAGATGGTACTAGTATCACTTATAGCATGATAACTGGCATCCATGTGGGCCTTTACTTGAGAGATTCGGCTTCAGAATAATCTATGATTCTCATAGTAACATTGATGCCAAAGTCGCGTTTGTTCTAAGGAATGGAGATTGGTGATGCGGTCTTTTGTTTACCAAAATCTATCAATAATAAAAATAATCACTCGCAATAGGACAAGTCCTTGTAGGATAAGGCTTATAGAGAGGGTGTCGAACCTCAAGGGCTGCATGGGTATTGCTATCAAGCTTTTCTATATTAAATATAACTTAATTAAAAATATGTTTGATTTTATTTTTGTTTTCTAAAAATAAATACATAAATGTAAAAGAAACATTAATTTAAAAAGAGTAGGGATGAGAGAAAGAATAAGGGATTGATTTCACCACTCACCGTATAACAATGGTCAATCATAAATTAACAAGGGAAATTCGTACTGTGCATGATACAGGGATTGTCTCACTCGAGTAGTCAAGAAATTACCTTTAAAGAATAAGTATAATCTATCTTCGGTTAGCACGGACCGTTCACCTAACCACTAAAATGCGGTACGACCCGTCTTCCTGATGTATAGATTAGGTACGTCTTTAATAGGATACATACAATCAATGGAATAGGATACATACAATCAATGGAATAGTATAACCCATCTTCGGTTGGTACGAACTGTCTACCTAAATTACACTAAACTAGGGTGTAGTACAATCCGTCTTCCCTAGGCATGACCTATCTAACCCTCTTGATCATATATCAATTAAAATCGTTGTATAACAATCATTCACATAATCACATAAAATATGAAGGATAGAGTTCAATCAATATAAAAGACTTTCTAAGACAAGATAAGAAATTCATAATGATTGAATATAAACATTAAGATCAATTCTCACAGTTATATAATCATCATGCATATAGAAAATTCCAAATTAAAATACAATTAAACCATTGTTACTTGGAAATGGCTATATCAACACCCTAGTACGAATTTAGCCGCTCATCATGGTGCTGGGATGGCCTCCTGCCATGTTATTCTCATCTTCAACTTGTCAAGCCTCCATGAAGAGTTTTCTGTCTAAAGCTAAGCACAAGCACACATTCTCTTGAAGCTTATGGGTCTATTTATAGAGACTAGGAGAGGCCTAAAAGATCTAGAAATCCAAGAAAAATCAAAACTTAGTCTTTTAGTCTAAGTAAGAGATTAAAACTTCAATCGAAGTAGGAAAATGATTCTAAATTTGCGGTCTTTTATTTCGTGGCGATTTTGGCATAGTAAACGTCCGAATTAGAGAAAAGCTATTTCTGACATATTTGTTGAATTTTTTATTAGATTTCCAACGCCATAAAATTTCATCGAAATTCGAGATCTGAGTCGAAAGTTATGATTAAAACACTGATACATGTTCAAAATCCAAATTTGAATCCAATCCGATTTTGACTCTTAGTGAATAAATTCCGATTTAATCATTTCCTTGTTTTGATTTAACTTAACCACATCTTCCAGGTCTTCTCAATGTGTGCTTTAAACCCAAAATCAATGAAATTAATTGTATCTTTATTTAAAATCTGAAAACAATAAAACAACACAAAACCAAACAAATAACAATGCTAAAAAAAATAACATATGCAAGTTAAGGGGCTTGAATGTGCAACATTCGACACTTAACAATTGACATTGGAAGCCAGCTCATTCTGAAGAGCTAGTAACTATCCAAACTCGGCTCCTGGAAAT
Source organism: Alnus glutinosa (assembly GCF_958979055.1). Taxonomy (NCBI): domain Eukaryota; kingdom Viridiplantae; phylum Streptophyta; class Magnoliopsida; order Fagales; family Betulaceae; genus Alnus; species Alnus glutinosa. The sequence continues at coordinate 104,696 of NC_084886.1, read as the reverse complement.
CCAGCTAGGAGATTCTAATCATCTGGTTTGGACTGTGGCTCAGAAAGGAACTTATGTCAATTCAGAAACTTGGAATTCTTTGAGGAAGAAGAGATCGGAGGTACCTTGGTGGCCTATCATTTGGTTTTCTTATGCCATTCGTAAACAGACTTTCTTGTTGTGGTTGCCTGTGAGAAATAGGCTTACCACTAGAGATCGACTCATAGTTTGGAGATATAAAGGAGACACACAATGTGTTTTTTGCAGGCATGGAATTGAAAGTTGAGACCACATGTTCTTCCAATGTAGTTTTAGCTCTCGGATTTGGAAGAACTGCATGCAGAGGTGTAATATTGGTAATCTTGATCTTGATTGGTCTAATGTGCTGGAGGTTGGCTGTGGACAATGGAAAACTAAGAGGCTATGGGATGTTCTTTGCATATTAGTTTTACATTATGCTGTTTATCATGTGTGGCGGGCAAGGAACGAAATTAAGCACCATGGGGGTCCAAAAATGAAGAACAAGTGCTTCGGTTGATCTACTGGGACATTTGATATCGCATTTATGAAAAAGGAAAATTCACGAAGACTAGGGAGAATGTTGCTCTTTGTTTAAGTTGGAATATTGCTCTCTCTATTTTGGTTTAATTGCTTGTTGTTTTTTGTTGTTTGGTGGTTTTGAGCTATGTTTTGAGTTATTTGGTTTTGGTTGGCAAACTTTTGTTTGTAAGGTGTTATGTTGTTAGTAATAATATCAACCACTTATCCATTTAAAAAAAAAAAAAAAAAGTCTCAAGTCATTCCATGTATTTTAACCATGTGTATGAGGTGATGATGAAGTCAGATTTTGGCCAATAGCCTGGCTGGAGATAGACATGCTTTTATTGGAACATGTTGATAGGTTAACTAATTAACTTTGCTACTGGTCCTCCCGAGAAAAAAACTTTCCCTCCTCTCTCTAAAACGTTTCTTCTAAAAACCACCAACCCCGAAACACCATGGGAGGGAAGCCCCCTTCTCTTCCTTTTCTCCTTCTCTTACCCCCCTCACTTCCCGTGCTTTCACCTTTGATGAGGCTCTTATCTTGTTGGAGCTTGCAGTAACCTTTATCTTGCTGGAGTTTGCCCCAGCCTTATCCATGTCCATTTCTTTGTTTTTCTACATATCAACATGGCTTTCATGGGTCTCCTCCATCCTCCATCGTGCTCTCCACCGTGTTTTAGGCCAAGTTTGGTGCGGATTAAAGGTTGAAGTTTTCATACTTAGATTTACGATCATCCTCCAAATCAAGCACTACACGCTCCTCCCCACCATGATCGCTGTCGTGCTCTGGTCCCACCGACACTAGCCGCGTCACCTCCGGACAACCACGCACCAGAGCGTGACTTGCACACTCTAGCAACAGATCCTTGTCCGCCGGCATGTGAATGCCTTATTTCTCCTCTCCACCTTCCCCCACCTCCACTGTTGGTGGTTTCTGGTCGAGGGCGTCGTTCACGGCCAGGGAGAGGCTTTCCCCGTGCTGGCGCGTGGAGTACACGTGCCGTCACAAGAGGCTCCCATCCCCAGCCCCGGTGACCCATTGTGTGTGTGTGTGTGTGTGTTTTCCCCTTTGTTTATTTGGGCTTTTCTGTTTCCATAACTTCTCCATGTTTGTTTCTGTATTGGTGTTTGAGTCCTTAAGACTCTTCATACACCACAAACCACCATTACTTGTGGCCCAGATTTCTAGCATTCGTACTAAAAATCATTTGGCCCGCATCTTCGAAAACATTGTCACCGCATACTTACATTCCTAGTTTTCATTTTTGGTTGCCCAGCCCTTGTTATTGTTGTAATTTCCTTTAATGATGTAATTTCTTTTTATGTATCTATAAAATAATAATAATAATAATAATAACAATAATTGGCTTTGCTACTTAAAAAAAAAAAAAAAAGAATAATTAGTTTTGCTATATCATTTTAAAAATGATACATTAAAAAAAAAAAAAAAAAAATACGACAATAAAAGAGAGAGAGAAGTAGTTCGACCACCTTCAACCTAATTTTTGGGATAGTGAACCACCCCAATTACCTTTTGAAATTGGGGATGGTTTGGGTTATCTCTATTCTTATTATATATTTTTTTTCTTTTTATTTTCTTCTGTTTTTCTTGAATGATGTGGTGAATTTAATTGGTATTGACTCAATGACACGTACACACTAAACTATTAGGGTAAATGTATAATAAATTCTTGAGTAGACGCGTGATTTGAAAATGATCCATCATTTTTTAATTTTAAACATTTACTCTTTAACTTTTTCGCATTTTTGAATTAGGTACTTCCATCAATTTTTCATCCAATCTTGTTAATTCCATTTGGCTGAGCCATTGTTTGGCCACGTCAGCATCAACAACTAAGCCTAAAAACGACGCCGTTTCAATACTTTTTTTTTTTTTTTTTTAATAATAATTTTATTTAAAAAATAGGAAAAAAAAAAAAAAAAAAGGTGAGCCACCCCCATTTTGGCCAAGGGGGTGGCTCAGCAACCCCTTTGAACGGTCTGGGGGTGGCCGAACCACCCCCCATGGCCACCTCATGGCAAAAAATAAAATAAAAAATAAAAATTGTTGGGTTTTGGCCCTTGGGTGTGACCGAACCTCCCCCATGGCCTTTGGGGGTGAGCCAAAACCCATCATTCGTTTTTTTTTTTTTTTTTTAAAAAAAGAAATATTGAAACGACGTCGTTTTTAGACTTAGTTGTCGATTCTGACGTGGCCAAACAGTGACTCAACCAAACGGAATTAACAAAATTAGATGGAAAATAGACGGAATGACCAAATTCAAAAACGTGAAAAAGTTAAGGAGTAAATGCTTAAAATTAAAAAGTGAAGGACTATTTTCAAATCGCACGTCGACTTAGGAATTTATTATACATTTACCAGATACGACGTTGCCATTAACCTTGTGTTACGTTCCACCATTAAGAGATCTTAAGGAATGATTTGAGAATCGCTTGACTAACCCGAGTATAAAAAGGTGTTAACATTTAAAAAAAAAAAAAAAAATGGTGTAGCCTAATATCCACCAAAAGCGTGAGAAGTATCTAAAACATTAGCTCATAATTAGTTCATAAATTTATGGATTCAAATTGTTAGTAATTTAGGCAAAAAATGTGATAAATACATTGATTGAAAGTGTAATTTGGATATTGTCGTGAAGGTTGAAGGGTACAAGTTTTTGCTGCCTAATAAGGATTCTCTCATATTTGTCATCCAAATTAATAGATTCGAACAATAAATTACTGAAAATATGTATCGTAAAATCATACATTCCCATCGAATCAAAGTCAATGAAATTTCTTTGACTAATGCATTAATTTTAGGGTTAAATATCTTATTGGTACCTGAGTTTTGACAACTTTATCTTTTGGTACCTGAGTTTCAATTTGCATCACAGATGGTACCTCAGTTTTGAGAAAAGATTGAATTGGTACTTTAATCAAGTTTTCCGTACAAAAACTAACGGTCCGCCACATCACTGTCACTTAGCACCAATAGGAACACGACACTTGTCCCTTATGACATGTCAGCACTCACATAATTGCCATTTCCCCCAAAATCAGTAAATGACATGGGTATGTGATGTGGAAGTGTTTGAGTGATTTGGCAATTATGTGGATTCTGACATGTCGCAAGGGACAGGTGTCGTGTTCCTAATGGTGCCAAGTAGCAGTGACGTAGCGGGCCGTTTGTTTTTTGACGAAAAATTTGACTGAGGTACCAATTTGGTATTTTCTCAAAACTGAGATATCATCTGTGATGCAAATTGAAATTCAGGTACCAAAACATAATGTTGCCAAAACTCAGGTACCAATAAGGTATTTAACCCCTAATTTTATTGCATTCAATTTTTACCTGCTCTTATTATTATTATTTTTTAATTGCCTGCACTTGAATTTTAGTATATAATGTTTTTGTAATAGTATATTGTATGATTACTGTGACTATAAGATAATTAACCTTTTAGAAAATAAAATACCATAGAATTGCAAAAATTAGCAAAATATGGGAGCTATATTTGAGACTTTTATTTATATTTATTCTAACTTAAAATATTATTTTCCTTTCTTTTTTTTTTTGGGGGGGGGAGCAGCGTTAGAGCATCCATATCAAACTCGGTATTTCAAACTTTTCTCCAAATATTGATGAAACTTATAAAAATCTCTCCTGCATCAAACTCTCAATTCTTTCACCAAAATGAATCTTATCAGATTCTATCACCAAATTTAACGCACCTTATTCCCTTCTTCACTTTCATCTCCCTCTGGCCTTCCTCCCTTTCTTCACTCACGCCCAAGTCCAAGATTTTATTTTCCACACCTAGCTTGCATTAGCGGAACCTTCGGCACCCACGGCACCCATGGCTTCCTCGGCAACAACGGCACCGGTGTGTCGTGCATTCGGAGAGAGAACGTCGCTAGAATCCATTTGTGAGGTAGTGGCGCCCGGATCCGACCACCGGATAGTCCTCGTCGTCGGATCTGCGTTGAAAGCCAAGCTAGGTTTCTAGCTCTTCGTCCTTCTGAAATTGGTAGAAAATTCGAGCTCCTCCTCGTTGTCGGAGAAAATCCCTTTTTTCTAGCTCCTCGTCGTCGGATCTGGGTTTCTAGCTCCTCGTCCCTCTGAAATTGGTAGAAAAACCAAGCTCCTCATCCCTTTGAAAGTTGTTCGATCTAGGTTGTCTTCAAATTGGTAGAATTTTATTTTTTATTTTTATTTATTTTTTATTTTTGGTGATTGTTGTGCTTTGGGATTTGATTTAAGAGAGTGGGATGGAAATTGGTAGAAAATCCTGCAACCTAATTTAAAGTTTTTGGTTATGTGGGTAGCCAATTGTGGTGGGATTGTTTTTTGTAGGAAAATTTGATGTTCATACAGTTAAATTGGTTGGTGTCCAAACTAATAAAAATACAATATATAATTAAAATAGAGAAATATTTAGAGAGTTTGATGTATGAAGTGTTTCAAAAGTGATGGATAAAATCAAAAAAGTAGATTGTTTAGGTTAAATTTGGAAAAAAAATTTGGAGAGCTTGATGTGGATGCTCTTAACGTTGTTAAATTAGTATACTGTCAAGGGCAATAATTAAAATGCAGGGAGAGCTGAGAAAAAAAAATTCAAAATTATGAGAAATTATAAAGATATTAGATTTTTTACTAAAAAATTGATATCAAAATGATAAGAAACTTATTTATTAATATGTATAATAATATTTTTTATTAATTATTTTAATCATTTCTAATAAATAAATTTCACGTTATCTTAATAAAAAATTTGGTAGGCCAAGCGTTTCTAAAAAGTTATTGGAAAGTGGGAACCATGGTTAACTGAATTTTGACTGTGATGTAGTAAAACAGCGGTAAAGTTAGGGTTTTGGAGTCGCTAGTTGTTATTTAGGTCTATAAAGAGAAGGGGCATCCTGTTCAGCGAAAGTGATCAAATCGTAGTGGGCGTCGCATTTTTCTCGTTTCAGGCTTTCTGCAGGTAACCTACGAATCACTGGGATTCATGCGATTGCTTTCTGTTTTCGATTTGTGTTTGTTATTCTCTCACTGAAAATATGTTCCTCCAAGAAGATGCTCTTATTTGTTAATGCGATCTTACTTTGTGTTCTCCTTCTTTTATTCTGAGTGTACTACTGATATGCGCAGATGGCAGATGTAGATGTCATCGTTATTCACTTCGGGAGTTTCTTGTCGTACTTTTAATATCTGATTTTCTCGTAGTAAAAGGTCTGGATTTATGTTTGTTTCAGAACCTTTTTATCACTGTAAACCCATTTCTTCTCGGAGCTTTGGGTTTCTTCGTGGGCCATTGAATTTATATTAGCAAATCTGGTGTTTGGTTCTTTGGGTAAAGTGCTTTAGAGAAGGTTCAAGACCCGTCATCTCATATGTCACACTGAAGATATAAAGTTAGCTAATATCGTAGTTTTAGCTTTTAATCTAAATCCTCATTTATTATCGCAGTTTTATAAGTTTAGGACTGTTCATAAAGTTTGGTTAAATTGGACTTTTGCTTTTAGAGCATTTTCTATTTTAATTTGACGTTCTAATTGTTCTTTTTGATTATTTTTGTTGGGGGTTTCTGATAGTAGTGTACATTAGTGGTCTGTGTTGATTTGTCAAAATATTCAACAATCTATGGTCACATTTTGTCCTTGAGAGCTCTTTCTGCATGCTTCTAGTGTTGATTTATTTAGCTGATAATGTTTAATTGAGTACCTCTTGTTTGCCTTCTATGCACGTTTGGTCTTGCATGTGTACATTAGTGCGTCTTCATGTGAAAAAGTCGTGTTGATTAATTGAGTTGATTCCATTGTCCTTGTGCGTATGTCGTTTTTTTGTTGGTTTTCAGAATGTTGCTCCCAATGATTGAACTTGATATAAATAAGTTTCAGCCTTGTCTGAATGTTGTTGTTGAAAACTAGTCTTCAGTTATGAGGGAGCATACTTATTTTGTGTTTCTGTTGTGATATTAGTCATTTGTGTGTGTGGTGGTGGTGGGGGCGGGGGAATTAACTGAGTTGATTCGGTCGTCCTTGTGTGTGTGGGTTTTTTGTTGGTTTTCAGATTGTTGCTCCCGATGATTGAACTTGATATAAATAAGTTTCAGCCTTGTCTGAATGTGATTGTTGAAAACTAGTCTTCAGTTCTGAGGGAACATGCTTATTTTTTTGTGTTTCTGTTGTTATATTAGTCAACTTGGATTATTTATTTATTTATTTATTGTTTGGGGGGGGAGGGGGGGGTGGGGGGTTTGTAAACACAAATATAATCGTAAGTGACGTGGATCTTAGTACCCTTGCTACAACTCTCTCTCTTGCTAAAGCCTTAATCTTTTCTGCTGCCCCAGGTTTAATGGGTCGAAGACTGGCAAAGTGTTCCCGGCAGATTAAAAATAAGCCCTTTCCAAAGTCTAGATACTGTAGGGGTGTGTTCCTGATCCGAAGATCAGGATACATGAGTATGCAGGAAAAGATGCGTTCCACCTTCGAGTAAGAGTTCATCCCTTCCATGTCCTACGCTAATCCACAAGATGCTTTCTTGTGCTGGAGCAGATAGGCTCCAAACTGGTATGTGAGGTGCCTTTGGGAAGCCCCAAGGGACTTGTGCAAGGGTAAGTATTGGTCAGGTATTGCTCTGTGTTAGGTGCAAAGATGCAAATGGGAACCATGCACAGGAAGCACTCTGAAGGGCCAAATGCAAGTTTCCAGGACGACAAAAGATTATTGTCGATCGCAAATGGGGTTTCACCAAGTTATAATGGATTATCTTAACAGGAGAACAGGATTGTACGGGATGGAGTGAATGCTAAGCTTTTAGATTGCTGAGAGGCAACTTGGCAAGACTTGTTTGAGTGAAGCCCTGAGGTCTGCTGCTTGATTTTGAGTGTTCAGATTGTTTTCATCAAAATGGATCATTTCTTGCCTTATTTTAGATATTTGAACCTTTCTTGGACATTTATAGTAATGACATTTAATTTTGTACTGCTGCATGAATTGAGACACTAGCATGTCATCCAATGCCATCTATCGCAGATACTAAAATTCCTTCCATAACTATTACCACCTGGGTAGCACTAGCTTCTTCAAAGGAATTGGATGATAACACTATTGGCTGGTTTGCTAAACAAAGTACTGTCAACAGATTTGTACCCCAACGCTGCAAGAAATTCCCTCATCTGCACTCTTACTCCATCCTTGATTATTATTATTATTTTTTTTATTTCTTTCAATTTTCTTCTTTAGTATCAAATTCACTATTGGATATGGTAATGTTATATGATCACCTGTGCCACTTTTCTTTCTGCACATAGAACAAAAAATGTTGCTGCTGAGAGGATATGGTAATATTATTAGTGGGGTGTCCACTTCCATCCCTTTTCTTTAAGCCATGTGACATCCTGTTAACAGGTCTAAATTTGATTATTATGGGCATTTTTTTTTTGTCTTGACTTTTTTTTCTTATTGTGTGAACAGTAAATAGGCACTTCTGTCTATTTACTGTTCATACTATAAGAAAAAAAAAGCTATTCTGCCTATTTACTTTTCACACTAAGAAAAAAAGTTAGAATAGGTATTATGCTCGCGCAGAAGTGCCTCTTTGCTGTTCACACTGCAAAAGTATTTTTTATTAATTTTTTCTCTCCCCCTCTTTCTTTCACAGTTGTCTTCAATCTCCCTCATCTTACCCGTTCCTCTCTTCCCCATTCTCTTCTGAAATTCGAACCGAGAGAGCTAGAGGTTGAGAGAATGAAAGATTTTAAAGCCAGAAAGAGAAATTGAGAGGAGAGAACGAAAGAGAGAGAGCCCGTGAGAGCATGGGATTTTCTGGCTTTGGGTGGTGCGGTTTGGTAGCAGTGGTGGTTGGGCCACTATAGTCGTGCGTGGGCAGCAGTTGGAATGGCGGATCTCAGCCTTATTCAGGCGAGGTCTGCCTTTGGCTGGTTCTTGTAGCTTTTCAGTGTCTAACAGAGCTCTGCCTTTTATTTTCTGATTTTTGGGGGGTTGCTGGGTGTGGTTGTAGTTTGAGAAAAGCTTATAGTTATAGCTGGGATTTTTGGTGGGTTGCAGGGTGGGTTGGAGAGAGAGAGAGAGAGAGAGAGAGAGGGGGGGGGGGGGGGGGTGAAGAAATCAGAGGGAGAAGTGAGAGTGGAAAGGAAGTGAAAAAAATAATAATAAATAATTAAAAAAAATAATATTTAAAGAAAGTAGAGGATGTAATAAATCTGTTAGAGGTTTTGGGAAAAAAAAAGAAAAGAAAAGAGTAGGTAAAATAGGAAAGTGAGGTTTTTGAGTAGCGAAAATGGACATTGATGTTGGAGATGCTCTAACATGTTAAATTCAGTTGATGAAAAAATCAATTTGAAAAAAGAAAGATCAAAATTTAAAACCTGAACTACATTAATTTAAAAAACTAAGAACTATTTGTAATTTTTTCTTAGTTTTTAATTCAAAGGTAAATAGACTTTACTTTTCAAGTCTACACGCTACATTATTTTAGTTTTCATTTCCTAACTTGGTAAAGACATTATGCTATTCCAAATTTGATACGCTGTCAAAAGATTATAGCACTCAAGAATTTATCACCTACACCAACACTTTTTCTTCTCATCTATGTTATTCTCTCGTAACTTGAATGACATTTTTAAAGAATAGTTTCTCTCTCTAAACATCAAATACAAACACAAAATCGTGCCCCTTCTTGACCTAATGCTATTCCACGACAAATCGGCTTAAAACAACAATATGAAATTATTCATCTCCCCTATATGAAACTATATAAGAGGACACATAGGTAACCCTTGGTATTCGAATTGTTTGTCTTCATAAATTGAGATCTTTCCTTAAAAAAAAAAGAAAACACCACTCGACCATAACATAATAATCACAAAAAAGTAAGAATTACACATGCGACATTATTTAATTTTTTTAAAAGACATGTGAACATTGATATGGATCCTTTTCCTGCTTCTATGCGGTAGTTTTAATAACAACATATCTACTGTAATTTAAACAACGTTCAAGATTTAGCCTAAAAAAGTAACTTTAATTTTAACTTTTACCAGTCACTTTTGTTTAACCATTTTAACCATAGTTCAAAATAACACCACACCTTCCTCTTCTATCTTCACGTTCTCTCTCCTATCTGTTTTAATTTCCCCTCTAAAACTCTCACAAATCGATGATCTTTATTTCTCAGACCCACAATAAACGTAAAAGCAAGAATAAAATAAACAAAAAAAGCACAGTGTTGCTTCTTCTAGTGAAGCAAAACTTGGAATAAAAGAAAAAACTCTCTCTCTCTCTCTCTTCATTTTCTCAATGCCTATGCATGTCTTCTTGAGGCATTTTCTCAATGCCTATCAATTGTGTATGATATAAATAGTTTTTTCTTGAATTTCTCATTTCAGGGTATTACCAACAAAGTTAGGGCAATACTTAGCATTCGTAGGTAAATTCATCCAAGATATCTTCTTGATTTAACCCATTCATGGAGTGTAATTTAATATACTGTCCTTTTAGCTTTATTTCTCTACTTTGACTCGTGTCTTTCACATTTCGCTCGTATTATCCAATTTATAATTTCTGTATGTATTATATAGATGTCATTATTTGCAGAGTCAATCTTCTTCTATTTGACTGGTTCTCTTGAATGGTTGTTTCTTGCCAGTGGTAAGCCTTGAACATTTTCAAAGAGAGATTGACTTTGTTTCTGTTCAAGATTTGCCCCGGTGCTATCTCTCCCACCTATTTATTCCAGCCTTTTGTCATGGGTCTGAGAAAGAAAGATCAATCGATTTAAGAGAGAAATCTAGAGGAACAAAAATAGAGGAGTGAGATAAAACGGAGGGCGAGATGTCATTTGGAACCATGGTTAAACAAGGGCGACCAACAAAAGCTAAAAGTAAAGTAATATTCTAGACTGAATCTTGACTGTTCTTTAAATTATAGCGAATATGCTATTATTAAAACTACAATATAAAAGCCAGATCACATTGACGTTATGTATACTGTTAGACATACTAACTTTAAATCCTGATCATAAAATAAATACTACCTATTTTATTTGAAATGAAAAGAATCCTATTCCGTGTGAGTGACCTCCACTCCACCTTTCAACTCCAGCAATTGGACAACCTTTTAAGAAATCAACATAATAAATTCTCCCACATATTCTCAACGTGATATGCAGACAAACTCCGATTGCCACAATTCACTTAATCAAACTGATAAATGCCGATTCGGTTTTAACTATTCAATCAAATGCCATCTACTTAGATCCAAGAAAAGAGGAAAATAATCGCATGGTAATTAGAAAACATAGTACATGTACCATTATAAGACAGTCGAGCCAAGTTTAGCAATAGACCAAGGTCTGTCCATTTAGCCAAACCCCATCAAATTCAGGTAATAACCAGTACGCGCACAGGGAAAGGGTTTCCAGCCCCTGGCCCCATGAGGGGCGGGAGGAGGGAGGAGAGGGGGGATTGGGGTTGGAGGTTGAGAAAAAAGACTCAGGAAAGTAGGGAGAGTTGAACTCAGGCTTAGCACATGCACAGAACCATTGATGAAGTAATCATAAGTTTTCTGAAATATCCCCCAAAAAGTCTTTGTAAAACCACCGCCAAGGAGTGTAAAAGGGACAGCGATCTTTCATGAGACTGGAATTCAAAGGTATCCTTCTACTCCTGCAAGAACAGAAAAATGGCATTAATACCAGAGCCCATACCATAAAAGCAAAGGAATTCCGGTTGCTTGACCATTTGGCTGAAATGGCAACAATCATATACAACCACCAATATGCTATTTGATCCACCCAAAACTAGCACAGAAGCCAAACACTAGGGAGTAGCGACAAAATGTCCATTGGAGGAGCTGACTCTTGCACATTCACACACACATACACACATATTTATATACATACACACAAGCATACATATATAATATACATGTCTGTATGTATATTGTAAAGATATGTATGTATATTGTACAGATTACATATCAAACAATCCAAAAAGCACAGGAAAAAGTCAACACCTGTTCCATGGGTGCAGGTTCATCATTCCTTTGTTCCTCCACATCGTTTGGCTCACCATCAGCCTCATTCTGATTATTGGAGACCATATTCTCATCCTTTTGTTTGACAACATTTGCCCCAGTATCCTCATCCAAAGTTTTCAAATCTGCAGGAAGCTGACCTGACTTCAATGCCTGCTCATCCAAACCAAGTTAAAAGCAATATGTTACTTCTAAGAACAAAAAGAAGACGAAGAATAAAAATTAAAGAGTAACTCCAATAATCAAGCAAAAAGCAAGGACCTTTTCAAGTCTTGCGACCTCTTCAAGAGTCTGGGAATTCACAATGGCAGCCTGCATATCGGTGAACCATATGAAACATTAGCAAATTCTAATTATAATCCTAAAAATGCATCTGGTGACGAAAAGATAGTCATATATAGACACCCCATATTATTCCAACATGACATGGAAGAAGAACAAACATTTTCCTTTGCGCACCACACAAAGGGCAAAGATGACTCTGCATAGAATATTTTTAGCATTAAAGACTAGACCTTGCACAACCTTAGACCTTAGTGGACTTTGAATCAATTTCAAACTAACCCTCTCTAATATATCTATCTCTACATACACACATATATATAATGAATGTCCAGCCTTTTTTCAAAAAAAAAAAAGTGAAGTACCTTAGCTGCTGAACGGATGCTCTACCTATAGAACTAACAAATCATTAAAAAGGAGGAAGAAAGGATATAACCCAACGTTTTCATCCAATCATATGACCATCTCAAAGACAGAGACTTAAACATTTTCTCAACAAGCCCATTGTATAGGAAGTCTGAGTGTCTGACTACTCTTTTTTGGCCAAGCATCCAGATATAGCAACACAAAAGAATTAAATCTTCCATCTATCCAATATCCAATAAAATTTAAGAACACTGTTAATAAATAACCCCTTCTCATCTACTAAATAATCCACATAATTATTTGCCCTTAGAAAATCCAAGCTTCTTAAAGCCCTCAAATTTCAGCAGAAAGATAATTTATTTTTATAAGTAATCAAGATATCATTAAAAGCGTTAAGGTGTACCTGGGATATTTCAGTAGAAAGATAATAAAGCTTCTAAGACTGTTAAATAAAGGTAATCAACAACTTTTGCTTACAGATAAAAACAAAATGCCTAAAAAATGCTGGACATCCCATTGACTTGGGCTACAAGTGTGGTTCTGGCTGTATTGGCGAATCGTTTGGTGTGACTGGATATTTCTTGCCTTAGGATCAAATTGCTTCTTTTTTCTAGCTACTGACCCCATTGAGGACCCTTAACGGCCAAAGATATATCGACAGAGGTCAAATTCCAGCAGCAAATGAGAATAGGGAGTGTAGAATCAAAAGAGTAATTCGTTTAAGCAAGAGTGTGGATGAGCGAAGTCCCTTAATTTATCGAGCAATGCATGTGCAACTACCGATTATTAGGGGCCAGTCTGCTCCTCTTTATTTAGCACAATATTATCTTGCCAGTAATTTTGTCTGCTAAGACAAGATATGAAGTGGCAGAATATAAAAAAACTAAGTATAAACACAAAATAAGTTGCTAAATGCATTCGAATCTAGTTATAAATGTATGTTATTCACATATACATGCATGCATGCACAATACTGTAGCCAGAGAATTATCACACAAGTCTTTTCTTTGAGTGAAACAAATAGGGAAATGGCTAACCCAATTAAGAAACCATTAACAACTAAACACCAGAAACCTTAAAAAACTTTCACTTCTAGGTAGGTGTATGGTTTCATATTACCCAAAACTGGCATTCATGGCCCATGGTCACTAAATGTAATGATCAATGTAATTATCACAATACCTTGATAGCTATAATTTGCTCAGGTGTTGGGGCAGCCACTTTTGGAGTTTGTTGTTCCTCTGCAACTTCTGGAACATTGAGCACCTCACCTGGTGTGAAAGTCTTTATGGATTCCTTTTTAGCCTCTTCTTCAACTTCTTTAGATGCAAATAAATTGCTTGCTTCCATTCTCTCCTATCATTTATGGAATATGATTATCGAAATGAAGGCACATAATTGGCAAAGGAGATTAGAAAAAGACTGACAAAGGAGGAAGCATTATAATATAGTTGAATGAAAGGATGGATATTGAAGCTAAGTGACAGCATCCATATCTTTATTTAGTTAATTTATTTATTCATTTATTTTTGCTCTGAGAACAGCTTTCTACTCATGGATATAACAGAAAAAAAAAACGTTTAAAGAAAATAATGCAATCCAATGCCTGGAATGAACAGAAAACACAATTTGAAGCAAATATAAAATTACAATGCCTTAGTTTTTAGCTTTCTATGCACGCCAGCAACAGGTCTAGGCCGTTGCCCAACATACATGCCTCAACAAATATGTCAAATAATGTGTGTAATGACCAGTACACAGTCGTGTTCTCTGGTCACTATGTTGAAGTGGTTTTTTCAGATTATGATCCAGTTTAAGTACAAACACAAATATGCATGATTGTCTAAAGTCTCCAGAAGTTTACCAGTAATTGTGCTTTTACATTCTATTTTGAAAGCGGAGATCCAACTTTCAGGTAAATTGGGAACAAAAGTTGGATTAATTAGTTGTCAGAATTTATCAACTTCCTCAGTATGAGGAGAAAACATCTGCTGGCTCCATGGGGCCAATATTTCAATCCAGTCAATGATAACTAGCAGTAAGCATCATTGAAACTTCGGATAATGATAGCATAAATAAGCAAGCTTTGGATAACGAGAGTGTAATAAAGCGTGGCAATTTAAGGCTAGTTTACAGTTTTAACATAGAAGAAAGGAACAGCACAAGGAGAAAATCAAGAAGATTAGTTTGGTGCAATAAAAGAAACTCACCTTGTTTTTCACCTTTTTGAAATCTAGAACCCGAAGGAACTTTAGTTTGTTGATCACATATAGCCTATAATTAGGTTTCTTCGTAATATTATTATCCAACAGACTAAGAAACTGCAGCTTTGGAAGGGACGCAAGAGGATCAATTTCTACCAAGTTGACAAGCCTGTTGTTCGTAAGAACTAATGTGTGTAACTTTGGCAAGAACTCTGCAATACAATCAACATATATAATTTAGTACCTGCTTAGCACAAAAGAAGGAGAGGGGGGGGAAGACAACCACAGGCTTGCCTAATGATGCCACAAAACGATAGAAGTACCATTTGAATCTTACCTCCAATGTTAGGATTGATACGAGTAATTCTGTTGTTATTTATAAGCAAAGTACCCAGACGGTTAAGATGCGGAAAGTTTTCCAGCTTAACAATCTCATTGTCAGACAAATCAATAGTGTCAAATTGGTCCTGCCAAAAAACCCAACATGAAAGTGAAAATTGGCTTATTCTGTTCATAGTTCAAGAAAAACCAAGTTGTGTGTGACCATATTGCTTGAAGCAGCTTCATAGAGCTAGTATCTTATTATGAGAAACCATTAACCTGTAAAGAATTGGGGAGGGCTTTTAATACCGGAAATTATGACATCCATTCAGCTTTTTTTTTTCATTTTTCTTTTTCATTTTTTTTTTTTTTAAAAAAAAAAAATCCAGTTTCAAATATCGATTATAATCAACACCGAGCCAATAAGAATAATCATCAATTATAAAATAAAAAAAAAAAAATTGATTGAGCTGAGACCTCATTACTAAAGCACAAACCCATTTCTTTAGTCAACCACAGTATACTAGTCAAAATTCCGACATATGAAGGGGGAATTTGAAACTCAGAGAGGCAAATTGCTCACCTCAGTAGCACCCAAGTTTTCTATGACCGCAATCTTGTTACCTGACAACCAAAGGGGAAATAATTAGATAACTGCCAAAAGGTGGGATTCGCCTGTTTCTCCCACCTATGTAAGTAGGAGCATTTCGATATGCCATTTCAATGAAGGAAGGAAAGAAAAAAATAAAATAAAAGAAAGAAAGATTAGGGCTTCAACGGTAGGAAAGGGACAGAGAGGGATACCTCGAAGATCTAACTCTCGCTCCCTGACAGCATTGAAAAAATGAGGGCTTTTCCAAACCAAGTCGGCAGTGAGCCTCACCATCTCTTTCTATCCCTAATCTTTGTAACTGAACAAACACTGTATAGCAGCAGCCTACCGGAAGGGCACAACAAACCTAAAGAATCCGTCTACTGTTTATCCCCAACTTTCAAGCAAGTCGGCCACAGGGCGGCAGGGTGCTACGCAGTTACGGGTTCACAAACATGTCATTCTCCACAAGTTGGGGTTGGGAAAGTTTTACCTCGACCCGAATTAGCCCCCTTTATGGGCCTATTACTGATCCACCCTAGTCAGGTCTGCATTTTAAAATCCAACACCCAATTAATTTGAGTCGAATCCGTTCGGTTCTGATCAGGTTGTGCCAACTTCACTTTAATTACAAATTACTTTTATGTTATATTAAAGGTAATTCTAAGGTCACTTTGAATTTATATTTTTTTTTAAAAAAAATAGTTGTTTTAGTTTTATATATTTATCGTTTTGTTAAAAGTTACTATTCATAAAAATAAATAAATAAATAAATAAAACAAGCATCGCCATTTTATTGATAGTAACATAACACCTAACGAAATCTGTAAGATATTTTAACGAAATTTGATACCAACACATATCATGGGTTTATAACTCATACATATAAAATCCACAATTTCTATCACAAAATCCATACATAAACAACCAAAACGCCTAATTCTAGCATAAATTCATAAAAGATGTTACTCCAAAAATCAGCCTATTTTGTCTCCAAAAAATTTACCTATACAAAATCAAGAACTACGTAGTAAGGGTTAAATACCCTACACACTACTGTGGTTTAAAAACTTTATTTTTTGTCTTTCAAGTTTTCATTTTTATCATATGTGGTGCCTATGGTATGGAAAAATATGAAAATGGTACATCCATCTATTTTTCTATCCAAAATTGATAGAAATCCATATCAGCGTCATGTGACACCATTCAAAATGCGACACGTGGCCACATTATTTTTTTATTTTTTATTTTAAAAAAAATTTAAGGCTTTTAAAAAAAATAAAAATTTTAAAAAAATTGTAGGAATGGCCGGCCACCCTTATTTGGCCTGGGGGTGGTTCGGTCACACCCAAAGGCCAAACGGGAAAGACAAAAAAAATATTATTTTTACCTTAGGGGTGGTTCAGCCACCCCTAAAGGCCAAACCCTCAACAAAAAAATTTAAAGGTTTGACCATTAGGGATGGTCGAATCACTCCAAGCTAAATGGGGATGGTCGGCCACCACCATGTGGCTCAAAAGCCACCCCTACAATTATTATTATTATTATTTTTTTTTAAAAAAAAAAAGCCTTAAATTTTTTTTTTTAAAAAATAGTGTAGCCACATATCGCATTTTGAATAGTGTCACGTGGCATTGACGTGGATTTCCGTCAGTTTTGAATAGAAAAATGGATGAAAGTACCATTTTCATCTTTTTTCATACCACAAATACCACATATGATAAAAATTAAAACTCAAAAAACAAAATATAAAGTTTGAAAACCACGTGAAACAATTTTGTATTTAACCCACATATTTAAAACCACGCATTTTGTGGGATCTTGGGAGATAATGAAAATGAGTGTTAACGCAATTTGGGAAGAAAAGGAGAAATTCGGAGCTTCTTAGGCCGATTCTTATATAGAGATTTGTGCGGCTTAGTCAGCAAAAGCTTCTTCTGCAGATTCTTCCGGAGCTTCTTAGACAGATTCTTTCAAAGTTTCTTGTTTTTGCCAAAGTTGATAAGAACTTGTTGGTGTGATCTGGAGAGAAGAGAAGGGTTTGATTTGGGGAGACAAGAATGAATTTGAATTTGATTATTTGGGTTAGATTTTGTTTTTATTTTAGTTTATGTAAATTTTTAATATTTCATGCGGCTGACTTGGCTTAAACACCACAAATACCACATGTGGCATAGTAACATGTCATTTTTTTTTTGAATTTAAAGATCCCTTTGAATAGATCGAAACGAGACCAAATCGGTCTAATGCCTAGGATTACAAAGAATCTCTAATAAACTAAGTCAGAGGCACAGGATTAGAGTATTCTCCACCCAGGCAAAGTCAGACTTAAACCACCATAACAAACCATAGCTGTTACAAAATAATCTAGACAAAAGAAGATGTCTTTACGTATACATAAGCCTCTATAAGATTGAGGAGAGGACACGCAAACTGTGCTATACACTAGCTTTTACAGACCATGTTTAATATAGAAATACAGAGCAACTACCTTACAAAACAACAAACACAACAGGGAACAAACGACAAATCCGGAACAAAACTCGGCCATGCCATCAGACTGACCAAAAGAAACCGGAACCAACACCCGGCAAACACGCCCCCACGAGCACACCCGAAAAGACCCCTATACACGAAGAAAAGCCCCTCTTGCAGGGGGGCGGTTCCCCCTATAATATAATTGTCACTTGAGCCAACGGTCCAAACCTGCAAGATCATCGAAAAAACAAACAAGGGCAGCAACAGACAAAACCGCCGAAGTGGAAAATACGCCAGATTCGGCACCGGTGTCCACCAATCAAATCGAAAATCCAAGATGTAAAGCCCTTCCCATTAACAAAGCCCCCAAAGCATGCTCGAAAAAACGCCATGTACACAAAAAGCTCCTTTAACAAGAAAACAGTAAATCAAAGAAGGAAAACCATCCCCTAAACCATCAATCCATTGCTGGCGAGTCCAATTAGACCAACATGGCAAACTTCAGACAGTGCTGCCGATGTGGAAAAACTCCAAAACTCATATCCAAAATCAGCATCGGTGGCCACAAAATAAGTCCCTAACGACCGCTGTTAACCCCAGCAAACCGACACTACAACAACCTTCTCAAACCAGAAAAGGCCGAGAAAAACAAACCATTTATCTTCTAGGGTGCCGACGACTCCCAAAGAGAAAACTTTTAGTGAGAAAACAAAACCTAGACAAATAAACGGGGGAGGAGAGAACCTCCCAAAACACACTCTACAAAAAGACGATTCCCTTAGAGGTCGGAAAAATCGTGAAATCGCTAGAGCAATTTTTCTTTTAGGATCCAATTATGCAAC
The DNA here is from genome assembly GCF_958979055.1 of Alnus glutinosa. NCBI lineage: Eukaryota > Viridiplantae > Streptophyta > Magnoliopsida > Fagales > Betulaceae > Alnus > Alnus glutinosa. The sequence goes on along the minus strand of NC_084886.1, from coordinate 86,025 downwards.
TGTTGTACATATATACTAACATATCATTAGATGTGCTTAATTGGCTTAAATATATGGCACTACTGACGTGTGTTGCGTTTTCAAGCACGTTGATAGATATCGCCTATAATACCTTTTGAAATCGACGTAACCATTTAATTTTGCCCATACTAGAATTTTAACAAAACCAAATAAATAAATAAAATAATAATAATCGAATTTCCTTATTATATTTTCGACTAATGGTTAAAAAATGTCAAACAAATTCATTCCAACTCACCGTTGTCGCTCAAGGCAAGTCCACGTAAAACAAACCTTCTGGGAAGCGCACGATCCCTGATCAACGGTATAGGTTCTACGAGATGACGTGTAATTTTGCTCGCTCGTCGAAGCTCGAAAGGGGTTAATCAGCGACCCTGAGAAACCCCGAGGATTAAAGAAAAAAAAAAAAAAGAAAGAGGAGAATTAATCGTATCTTGCAGTTCCAGGTTCCAATCCAGCAGTCCTACGAGGAGGAAGATAATTCAAGATATGGGACGGAGTCTAGCAAGCTTTGCGCTGTGGCTAATGCTTTTACTTTCATTGCTCCTTGGATGGGCGGTGATGGCTAGTGCAGATCGTGCTCATGATAATGGTAGTAATAAGACTTCTTCGTCGGGAGCCTTATTCTGGTCCACTGCAAAGGAGGAGGTGGATCTGCTTCGCAACCCTCAAGCGCAGGAAGATTCCACCGAGGCCGTCGCCTACGACGACTCCGACGGCGGCTTTTCTTCTCTCGAGGGAATGTTACAGTGGGCTATTGGTAATTTTATCCGTTATTTTTCTTCCCTTCCAATTTACATCCCTAACTAATTACTTTTTTTTTTTTTTTTGATGAATAAGTATCCCTAACCAATTACTTGCCCCACTGGTATCATTTGTTAATATTCCTATTAATGATAGGGGGCTGGTTATGCTTTCTGCATTTATATTGCCGTGAGTTCTTTTCAATAGGATCAAGACTATCCATCAAATTCGAATAAGGATGCTTTTTCGCTTTCAACTTTCAGATGAGGTTCATTGAGCCGCGGCCTGTGCTATTTTTCATTACCCTCTCTTTATTATTTGATGAGTCCCTTCTCCGAATAATGAATTTTATGTTATGCTAGATGACACTGGTTCATTCTCAATTCATTTCAATCAAGATTATGATGTGGACTATAAAAGTATCCTCTGGGGGGTCAGAGGTCTCTAGTTGCGTGACCCAAAATGATACTATTACTGCCATTCCTGAATACATTTGAAAAGTTGGAGTTGGATGATTTTACTTGCAATATTGAAAGATGGGAAATAAATTATTGATTCCATACGTATATTTACATTGTAATTTTCAATTTGATAATGCACTAACCTTTATTTTTTTTTTTGATGAATAAGTGAACTTTACTGATCAAAAAACAAAGTACAAACAACAGGTCTAAACCGACCAAACAAAATGAAACAACAAAACAGAGGACAACACTCTGTTAACAGCTGGCCTCAAGCAAAACAAGTGTCAAACTAGTATGCTCCCATCTAGATTCCACAATTGACAGATCGCCACGTTCTCCATGTTCTTTATGAATTTTCCTTTCCCTGAAATTCTATTCCGAACGTCCCAGAAGATCAATTTTAATAACTGTTCTTCCGTTTTGGGATGGCCTTGTACTCTTATCTCATTTCTTGTGCGCCATATATGATACACAGAAGAACTCAAAATCAACTTACACAGCACACCCTTCAACTTCTTCGTTCTCCATTTCCTGCAAGCTTCCTCAAGCACACTCTGCCAGTCAAGAGGAGGATGTCGATAGAAGCATCGATTCATGCAAGTCTTCCAAATACGAGAGCTAAAGCTGCAGGAGAAGAAAAGATGTTTACGGCTTTCCACTCCATTTCTGCAGAAAAAGCACTGTGTGTCTCCTTGATACCCCCAAGTCGCAAGCCTTTCCCCTGATGTAAGCCTATTAAGAACCACCAACCATAAGATAAAAGCTTGTTTAGGAATTGCTTGAGAAAACCAAACAACAGACCACCAGCTGATTTCCGGCTTTCTTTTCCTCATAAACTCCCAAGTATCAGCACTCACATAAACTCCTTTCCGAGATAGGGTCCAAATAGGTTTATCCATATTACCTAAAGGCACATCCGGAAGTTTACTTTGGATATCAACCAACTCTTCTGATCTAGCCGGCTTCCAGCTCCATCTCCCATTCCGAATAACAGTGTTCATCTTTGCCTCCAGACTACTCTGAGCATCATATATGATTCTAAACCCATATTTCTCATAAAGTGGCCCAAAAGGATGCCAATTGTCCAACCACAAGTGAATAAGCTTTCCATCTCCCACATCAAACTTAATAAATTTCCTAGCAGTGTTTCTCAAACTCAGCAGCTTCCTCCAACTCCACGAGCAGTTCTGAGGAATACTTAGATTCCAAAAACTCCTCCCTCTCAACAAGTAAATCCGAACCCAAGCAACCCAAATGGAACCCGAGCAAGCAAACAGATTCCAAATATGCCTTAACATAGACACCCGGTTCCACTCTTCTAAACATTTCAATCCCAATCCTTTATTTTTCTTGTGTTGAATATATTTTCACGTCACAACCGATTTATGGATTTGAAATACCTTCAATAATTTATTTTTTGCTGTAAGTAATCATTCTCTGCTTTGTATAACCCGGGACCAAGTTTGCAAGGGAATGCTTGTCTGGATTTATATTACTCTGTAAAGAGCTTGCACTTTCTCTGTATTCATAAATGTTCAATAGATATTGTGTGTGCATATATATACATATCTAATGAGAGAATTTCTCTTGTAAATGAATCAGGTCATTCAGATCCTTTGAAATTAAAGGAAACATCTGAGGCTGTGCAGCGACTATCTCCTAGTGAGCTAAAAAAGCGACAAATTGAACTAAAGGTGGGAACTTATTTAGGTGCTTATGGTTTGGAAATCATAAAAATATAGTCCCTCGTGCATATTCTTCTGTACCACGTAGAGGAAATAATTTACCTATATTGATTATAGGATTTTTATTTAAAGAAAATAACTTGTTTTAGTAAACATTTATACGTACTTTATAGGAGCATCTACATTAACTTCTGTGCCATTCTGCACCATCTAGTGCAAATATGAAATGATTTTTTTTTTTTTTTTTTTTTAATATATATATATATATATATATATATATATATATATATATATATGGTGGTGATGATGTCTTATCTCACTATCTCTATTTCTTTCCTGTTAGTTTTGTCCTCTTGGTCCCTTCTTCTTAATTCCAGTCATTCCTTCATACTGATTCATTTCTAGATTTTTTTCACCCATGTGTGACGTTTAGTTTTTCTTTTTAATTTTTAGAAAATGCAGATTTTCTGATTTGGCACTGTAAATTTTATTTTTAGGTTATGAGGTAAAACACAATGTATGTGATATAATTTCCTGTGAGGTTGTTATGGATGAATCAGACCGATTAATGCATACACATCACCTGTGTTTGTTCCTCCGCATATGTGGTTAGACTCTAGCAAGTGTGTTAGTGCTTCTGTATTATGTCACATGCACTTGTTAAGTGTTCTTGTCTGATATAACTATATATGTATTCTACTTGCACAGGAACTGATGGAAAAGTTAAAAACGCCATCGGATGCACAGTTGATGCAAATTGCAATAGATGACTTGAATAATTCCTCTCTTTCTTTGGAAGATCGCCAACGTGCCCTACAGGAACTTCTAGTGCTTGTTGAGCCAATAGATAATGCAAATGGTAGGTGTAAGTATTTTACTTCTCATAGAGCTGCAATCTTTGCTGGAAGATGTGCAACACTACATTCCTTGGTGCTGACCTTGTGAACTTGGGAGATTCTGTGTATAATTTTCCTTTGAATATTAAAAGGATGTTTTCATTCCAGAATAAAAAGAAACATGGAAAGAAGAAGAAAGCCTATATTCATTTAATTTTTCTCAAGATGATATGGACGGACCTAACCGAAAGGGGAAAAAAAAGATATGGGCAGTGAGGAGAGGTCATTTGAGCTTAAGCTCATTGTCTTGTTGCAGAAATATAGGTAACTGGTTGGTTTCTAAGGACAACCATGGTCCCGACTTTATTATTAAAGGAGAAAAGATATTGTACAATGCAGTTTCAAAATCTAGCCATGTGAGCTGCGGTTTGAAAGGCACACTGATCCTTAAATAGGTTTGTCAGAAGACTAAGAACAATGGTATTGTTGTACCCAGAATAGTTGGGTAGCTTGGTAAGCAAATCCTTGTGGTGCGAATAAGATTCAGACTGCTAGGTTGTTTGTGTTTTTTTTTTTTCTTTCTCATGGGGGATCAATGTTGACAAAAGGTATTGTTGTTATCCATATGAGCTAAGTAGGGGCCTTCTAAAGCTTCTTCTTTTCTTCTTCTTCTTCTTCTTCTTCTTCTTCTTTTTTTTTTTTTTCCAGTGACAGCATTAATAGCTACCCTACATATCTTTTATCATTTTTTTAATATTTGAGAAACCTGTAGGGCAGTGTTTGAAAATTTCACTTGCCAAACCGTTGTGGTTCAGTTGTTGATTTGATTTTTGTTTTGTTTTTGTTTTTGTTTTTGAGTTTGAACCTGAAAATTTGTTGCTGACATAGTTAGTCTTGTGTTTGTCAGATTTGAACAAACTTGGGGGCCTTGCCGTGGTTATACAAGAACTTAATAACCCTGAGCCTGATATAAGGATGGTTGCTGCATGGATTCTTGGGAAAGCCAGTCAGAATAACCCTGTTGTTCAGAGGCAGGTATGAAATGTTTCCTTTCAGAACCTATTGAGATGCAAAACGTTCATGTTTTATATTTTGTTTTCTCCTGCAATGTTATGTAGTTTAAAAGTAACGCTACGTTTCACACTCATTTATCATACTCCTGTCACACATCCTAACATGACATGTTTCAAGTGATCTACACTTTTTTTTTTAAGTGGTTGGCATTTTAAGTTACTCAAAACACGTTATGCCAGCTGTTGTAACATGAGTGGGATAAATGGGTGTGAAGAATAGTATTATTCATATTTTAATCTACGAGTTCGGTAGAGGATTTGCTTTCATGCAATTAAGTTATGTGCTTAACATTATCTAATTTACAAATCTGCAAGTTTTTCAGGTCCTGGAACTTGGGGCATTGTCAAAGCTAATGAAGATGGTAAAATCTAGTTCCGTGGAAGAAGCCATCAAAGCATTATATGCTGTTTCAGCTTTGATCAGAAGCAATTTGACCGGTCAGGAATTGTTTTATGCAGAAGCTGGAGATATTATGCTTCAGGTGACCTACATTGGAATGAGAAAAAGATATGAGATTATTCATATAGCACTGATGATTGCGACTGACAGTTACTGTTTGGTAGGACATTCTGAGCAAGTCAAGCATTGATATCAGACTGCGCAGAAAAGCTGTGTCTCTCGTGGGTGATCTGACAGAGTGTCAATTAGAAAATCTGGACAAAGCTGAGCTGCCTTTTTTCAGCAATCGTTTTTTCTTGAAGTCTGTGGTAGATCTAATGGCATCAGATGATCTTGATCTACAGGAGAAGGTGGTTGACCATTTATCTTCTTTAGGAGACACCAACTTTTCATATGTCAACTAATATGTGGATGATTAATTCTTGGAATGTTCTGTGCTCCGCACATGCACACACCTTGCTGATGAAATGTGGAATGATGAGGATGGAGTTAAATTTATTTTATGCCAGGCCTGTATTTTTGTTCTAACCTATCTTGTGCTGCTCTTGAGATGCAATGCAGGCACTTGTTGCGATTAAGAATCTTCTGCAACTCAGGATGCCTGAACCTCTGGTTTTCAAGGACTTTTGTGGTTTGGATGGTGCATTAGAGAGAACAAGGCGGCAACTCCAAAATTTGATGGCAGACAAATATCTCAAAGATTACGCCATGGATGTGGAAAGCCTCCGCAGTGAAGTGGAACTGATTTTCCATAGAAAGATGGGAAAGGTATTAACTACAACTTACTTTGTTGATGTAATTTGTTGAACGTTCATTTAACTTGAACTTCATTAGTGACAGGTGATACGAGTTCCAACATGATGTTACAAGCGTCCTTCACCAACATATGGTTTCCATCTGGCTGCTATGCTGATAATTTATGGATCTATGAAGTCATTTTCATACGGGATTTCTACTAAAGATAAGAGCTATGTGCCCTTGTTTTTGTGGGTGCGGGGAAGTTGTTCTCGATAGATTAAGAATTAGACTGACCTGTGAGTCTTTTTGGTGTTATAGATGGAAAATAAGAAAGGTCATGGAAGGAACTGATTAATGTATAATTGTATAATTGTCTGTTTTATATATTTATGATTTGTGATAGCGCTAGAGAAACCTTGATATGTGCTCTACAACAATTTGTTTTTATTATCTGACATGAAAATAACGTAGCTATGATATGGTTTCGGAAAAATGTTTGGTTTCATTCTTTTGCATAACTTTTGTCTATTTTTGTATAAGAGATGTGCAAATTTACCATTGAATCTATGGGACCACATGTGAGTTCTTCAGATTCAATAGTAGATTCGCAAGAGAGACGTGCAAGAGAATGATACCAAATATATATATATATATATATATATATATATATATATATATATATATATATATATATATATGATTTTGTAGCTGCTCTATATATTATTAATTGTCATACAATTTTATACCTATTGTGGGTGTCAATAGAAAAAAAAAGAAAAAAAGAAAGAAAGAAAAACATATACTTTCCGCTTCATATATATTTTACTTGGTGAAGAGAGCAGTGGTAAGCATTCGGGCTATTTACGTATTAAATACATCCAGAGATGTTAAAATAACATTTCAAGTTATTTATTGTTAAAATAATCCCTATGGCATTCACAGGAAAGTTACCAAATATATTTTGCTTTCCAATTAGATAATGAAAATTTAATTTCTAATAGTTTTAATTCACACGCATTTATGATTTTACGCGTATTTATTGAGCCGTATGCTCACCCTTTCACTTTTAAACCTGTTTTACTAAGAGGTCTGAGGAGGTTGACATCCCGTCAAGGTAATGAAAGTGGACGATAATATCGTCTAGCCCCTACCTGTTGATAATTTAATTAAGGCTAAATTTTTTCGACATTACCTGCGAATTTGAAACAAATTTGATATGAAACTATCGAGTTGAGGTCGAAAGATTTGACTCATATAATTAAAAGATTGTAGTTTTATAACTATGCATCGATACGATTGTAACTTATCATATAATATAAGATTAATAATTTTTTATACGACCTGAAAATTTAATATAAATTAAACACAAAATTAATAGGTTAGAATTGAGTGGTTTGACTCATTTAATTAAATAGATTGTATTAGTATTGATCTATATAATCTTGTACTCATATCTCGATACGACTCGAACTAAACACGTGAATGTAAATTAGTACCCTTAATTTGGACATGTTAGCCTCGAATGAAGAGGTAGTCCATGTGGCATGTACTATAAACAATGAATATTTTTGTGAGCGATGAATATGATGTAAATTATTAGACGCTTTGGTGTTGTGACGTAAAGTTTTCAAATATTTTATGCCGCGGTTAATTGTGTTTAACTGTACACACACCGATAACCAAAGAGGCCATTTTCAAAATATTATGTACAAAAATTGGTGATTGAAAACCACCCTACGATCCATACTCCTTGTTAATTATGAGAAGTGATACACATCCTAATTTTTTTTTTTTCAAAATTTGATTTCTAAAATAATGTGTCATAATTTTATATAATTTAGACGCATTATTTAAGAACTACTTTTGAAGATAAAAATTTAGAAAATAAAACATTTTCCGTTAATTATTTGTCCTTTTTCTTGGCGAACTTCTTGTTTGTTCCCGTGGCGGGGTGGTAAATCGTAAATGGTCAAACCGTAAAAGGAGTGAAGAGAGAAATCTAGCCCAAGTCCAGCTGAATTGAAGCCCACATCGTCGTGGGGGCCACCCACTCGACTGGTCACGACAAAGCCCATATCAGATATTTTGCGCCTTTTTTTTTTTTTTGGCGCCGATTTTCCAGGTATACGTGCCAAGCATCGGACAGGAAGACTAGTAAGTACTAAGTAGGTGTGCTGTGTGCGTATCAGAAGTGCCGTTGTTGTGCCCTTGTTTCTAAAGTATTCTAGGAATATAATAATCGAAATTGGGCCACTTCTTCTGTGGAGGGCGGAGCTTATTTTATTTTATATTATTTAAATTGCTAATTCATCTACCAGTCTGCTTCTGTTCCCGTTTACTTTTTATTTGATTCATAAAGCAAAAGCCGGAAGTAGAGGATCTTTGAGGGGGTGGGGTTAAAAATGGCCGTGCAAAGCATTACGAATCCTTTCCTTACGAAATCAGTGTTGCCGGCGATCTCCTCCTCGTCGTTTTCTTCAACACGCAACAACAGTAATGAGTTGGGAGTTGTTAGAGTTGGGGCGCAGGGGAGGGGGAGTAGCAGGGGAGGGCGTACGGATGCTCTGGGGCTTGTTGTATGTGCTTTGGACCGTAGCAATGGGAGCAAAAGCAGCAGCGGCGGCAACGATGGGGCTAAGAAGGGAGGCGTGCCGAATTCGAATTATGTGGTGCCGCTGGACAAGTCATTTACCCCGACAAACTCATCCTGCATCACTCGCCCTCTGGTTGAGATTCTCCGAGACCTTAACAAGAGAATCCCCGACAATATCATCGAGACTACTACTCCTCCACCTCATGATGACAACACTGCGGCCACCACCTTCATCCCCTGGTAATTCCACTAATTTTATATTACTAGAATTATCGTTTCTCCATTTTCCCCCAATAATTTAGCAAAGAATAATAGATCTCGGCCTCTTGATGGTTGATCTGATACAAGTTTTTGGCCATTTGATGATTCCCATCTGTAGGTATCATGCCAATCGGATGTTGAGCTTCTACGCACCTGGTCTGTCTATTTCTTCCTTACCTTTCTTCGCTGATTCCTAACTAATTCTATTTCGCGTATCTATATATATTTGCAGCAATCTTCAACAAGTCTTCGACCATCATATGATTTTTTTTTGCCTTGTATTTATCTTTCTCACTTTACACCCTTTGAACAACCCCACTACCTTCTGAATCTCTTCAAAGTTGCATAATTATGTACTAGACAGCGATCGGTGCCGTTGATTTTCACTTTCTGGCAAGTTGCACTTAATGAAAAAAATAATATGACCTCCCAAATCCATCCTTTATGGCTTTTTTCATCTGGGAAACAGCGCCACTACTGTGAGATTTATTCAGAGTTTCTAGAACTTGTCATGCTATTTAAGATTTCTTAGTTTGATGTAGGTTGCAACTGCTTTACTACCTTATAATCCATAGAAACACACTTTGGTGTTGTAGACTATTTGTAGATATACATATTTCTAGATCTTCTTAGCTGTTAACACTTTTTTGGCAGGGTGGTGTGGAGAGATACGTGATGTTATATTTTCTGACAATGGAAGCGTGACTGTGGTTTATCGTGTCACCATTCGGGGATCTGATGGAGAGGTGTGATTTTATACTCTAGGAATCTACGTGTTCTGCATATGGCCACTAGTAAATAAAACTGAGAATACATTCATATCTGATATGCTCATATCTCTAAGCATTTTCTACGATCCAAAAGTCCCCCATTTGTTTGCTTATTTTTTGTTTCTGTCTCAAAACCATTGCTTCCTTCAATGCTATTTTATCTTGTATCATAGATGCCATTAGAAATCATCAATCTGCTTAGTTACGTCCAAAGTTTTTGTTTATAGTATTTGTTTGACTCGATAATTAAACTAAATTGTTGTAACTGCTGAAGGTAACATGCATGTGCACGCATGAAAGACATACTTGAGTGATTTCATGTCACTTTTCAGTTTAAAAGAACGGGTTTATTGAGAAAGAACAGTAAGTGTCAGTCACATACTTGGCTTAATCATCTCCATTCTTGAGTCTTTTGTTGGTAAATATAAAATATATCTTAAAGAGAAGGGTAAAGCCAAGTACATGGCAATTGGGAAGCATAAGAAAAGGAAAACATCAATATTGGGTTTGAACCTACGTGATAAGAAGCATGGCTGGGAAGCTAGAGTATACCGTTAGGCTTGTAGGCGATGTATACTGTAAAAGTAATGCACAATTGCCAAGGAAAAGGTGCACGTGTATCACCAAAAAGAGGTTAGAAAATTAGAGAGTTGAGTTATCTTCTAATAATCAACTAAAGATCCTTTTTTTTTTTTTTCAATTTTATGAATAATAATTTATTAGAAAAAGAGGAAAGCTCACGTACACGAAAAGTATTCAAAAAAAGCAACCACCCTACAGGGATAAAAAATATAAAAAGCTAACAAAATCTACAAGAATAGAAGAAGAGAAATTAGGAACGAAAGTTACAGCCCAATCTAAGAGGGCACTCAAAAATGAAGATTTTAGTTGAAGCACACTTGACTCGCAGTCTTCGAAAAGACGTTGATTTCTTTCTCAAAATGCTTCACATAAGTACGGTAGGGATGGCTTTCCATATGGTCTCCTTGGATTGTCCTCGCCCTTGCGTCTTCCAACATTGAACTAGCTCTACAATATTGCTAGGCATGACCCACAAGACTCCAAATAAGATGAGAAACCAAATTCCATTTCTCGCTAGTAAATTCGCACTGGATGAGGAGGTGGTTTACGGTCTCCTCGCTATTCTCGCAGAGACAACACCAATTGACAAGGGTAAGCCCCCACCTCCTAAGGTTATCAATCGTAAGAATTTTACCCAAAGTCGCCATCCAAGTGAAGAAAGCGATACGAGGTGAAGTCTTCACCTTCCAAACGCTCTTCTAAGGAAAATGGGAAGACTCAACAGACTGTAAAGTATAGTAAAAGCTTTTTACTTCAAACCTGTGATTACGAGCTAGGGACCACAACATTTTATTGGTCTCATTTGGATTGGTTTTCGAAAAGTATGAAAGATCGAGGAATGAAACTAGGAACTCAAGCTCCCAATCTTGAACCGCCCTAAGAAAGCTCGGGTTGTAGTCCATGTAATCCCACACTAAAGTCTCTTTGTTTCGGGCTATATGGGGGGTTGTTAATTGGAGAACTTCTTGGGACCTTGTTTTAGAGGAAGTTCAAATTGAAATATTGTCTTGTTTAGGATTTTAAGTGGGTGCCATTTAGATGTGCTAATTCTAGAGTGAAGTTAGTGTTGTACATTGAGAAGGTATTGCCCTACTTTTCCAGGGAGCTTTGGTGGTATTGTACTGGTCCGTTTGAGTGTTGAATACGAATATTATTCGAATACACTGCGCGAATTACGGGGTTTGACTTTCTGAGATAAAATTTGAAAAAATTTAAAAAAATTAAATAAAATATGATTTATTTTTGAAAAAAGTTGAATATTATTCAACTTTATTCAACTTTTTATACGAAACAAACACACCAGTAGTTATTTGAAATGGGATGGTAGTAGCTAATAGGGAGGTTTTCATTGTCTTTAAAAATCAATGGAATCATGTAAAAACCCCTCCATGATTCATTTTTTACAGTTTATTTGGCTAATTAAGGGATTAAATGCTATAGTTCTTTCATCATAACATGACTAATGCCTTCACATTGGCTGTTGCTACTTAATCAGTCTTATTGATTTATGTTCTATGATGAAGGTTGGTCTTGCTTCTTTATAATTTTGTTGTCTTCTACTTGAGATTTTGCTTCAACATGAGAGGACGTATCTTTCAGTCATGATTAAATATCATACTTCTGTTATGTAGTAATTTTTGGTATGTATATGTTCTTAATCTGTAATGTCGTCATCTTTTTTTATTTTTATTTTATTTTATGAACTTAAGAAGAAAAAAGAAAAGGTGAAAGATGCAATCTTGATTGTGGTTGACAAGGTCTTTCAGAGCCATGTGCTATCTTGGATCTAAGGCTCCAAGCTATTAGCTAAAATAGCAAGCTATTGACTTTGTTTAGCGGTTTTGTCGTTTGGATGGGTATTTCAATTTAAAAATTTTCATTCATGAGAAACTAAGGGATCCTTTTGAAGCAAAGAATTATGAGATGATTCAAAAATTCGTCTTTGCTGTCATCTCTGACGCAATATCAGGGAGAGAGGAGGGTATGGTGGCAGTGTGTGGTGCAAAGGAATAGTGGAGGATGGAGGTGGTGGTGGTAGTAGTAGTGTGAAGAAGTGGGGGTGAAAGAGGGGGGAGAAAGGTGGTGTTAGGGGCACAAGCTTGGTCCAAAAAATGATTTATACTTCAACAAAGCGCAAGCCATTTTCTATCTCTTTAGGTATGGATTACATGAACAAATTTGGTTGAATGAGATCACGGTGGGTTTCCGGATAACACTTGGATCCTCTGTATTATAGCGGCTGCTAGCACAAAGTTACCCTATGCTTTTTTATTTTTATTTTTTTTTTTACTGTAAACAATTTTTTCTTTTAACTAACTATTTTCTATTGTATTAAACACGATAAAATACGAAAAATATACAATGCTGAAACAAATGAGTCCTTTATATTCAATTGGGAACACCTCATCATGAACGTGATCTAACTAAAGAGTATTTTAGGCCCTCCATATTGAAATAAAAGTCTAGTCACCTCCATATTGTGTTATATAATCCTTTGAGAAGTGATCGTAAATTCATTAAAAAGAATAAAGACGCAACCCAAGTATACAAAGTATACAAGAGATACACATAGCCAGAAAAAGAAAAAAGATCAAGAAAAACATGAAAGTTAGAAAGATTAAACTCAAAGGTAGCTACTTAGTGACTTATCAAAAAAAGAAGAAGGTAGCTACTTAGTGGTAAAGTGTCTTGAAGAAAAAAGCCTTTAGTTCCATCACCGTTTGCTCACGGTCTCCAAAGCTCTAATAATTTCTTTCCCTTCAAAGACACTACATTAGGCAGGACGAAACCATCTTCTACATTGCAACATTCTGAATACTACCCAATTGCCCTCTCCAACAAGCGAAAAGGTCTACCACTCTTGTAGGCATAACCCAAGCTAACCCTACATGAAAATAGTATTCCATAAAGCCCTAGCAATCTTACAATGGAGTAATTTTTCTAGGCATAGCCCACTCTTCTTGCACATAAACCACCAATCCATTACTATGACATGTCGCTTCCTTAGGTTATCCATGGTGATGATGATCTTTCTAAAGCGATCAACCAAGCAAAGAATATCACTCTCATGGGAACCTTATTCTGCCAAATACTCCTCCGAGGAAAAATGACTATTATCATAGTGAACAAGGACATTGTAGAAAGATCTAATATCGAACAACCTTCTCTTGGAAGGAACCCAACAATACTTGTCTTCACATCCCCATTTCAATATGATGGAATACAACAAATTGAAGAACGAGGTAAAGAAATCCACCTCCCAATCATGAGCTGCTATGATAAAGTTAACATTCCACTGATGAGAGTCACTAGAAAACTCCAAGTGATCTCTCATGGTAACATCCTTAAAATGGGCAGTATTGGACAAGTTCGGAAAAGGTACCTTGAGGACCTGATCCTCATACCATCTACCATGCCAAAATATAATTTTGGAGCTATCACTTACCTCAAATCTTGTATGACTAGAAAACTTCCCCAACTCCTGCTGATATTTTTCCATAACCCCACCCCAGACTACCCATGAACCTCATTTGAACATCATCCACCCCACAAGCTGCCGTATTTAGAATGCAGTATCACCCTCCACAAGGCCTCTTAGGAACATAGCGCCATTGCCACTTCCTCAATAGAGCTCGATTGAATAAAAGTAAATGTCGACCCTTAATCCTCTCATTCAAAGAATGGAGAACAAACCTTAGGCCAAGTAACCAAGTGTAATTTGAACTCTTCACCAAACCCTCCCTATATGAAATCCTGCTGTAACTTTTCTATGCAATTAGCAGCACCAGTAGAGAGGGAAAAAAGAGACATGAAATAAGTAGAAAAAATTGGATAATGTGCTCTTAATCAAAGTTATCTTCCCACCCTTGGGCACATACATCTTCCAGCCAGCCAAACAATGCTCAATCCTCTCAATAATGTCATCCAAGATAGATATGGCCTTAAAAAAAGCTCCCAGCAGAAGGCAAAGATGCTTCAAAGTCAAAGAAGAAACCCTGAAGCCCAGGATACTAGTTAGACCATCAGCATTATTGACATTACCAACAAGGACCAATGTAGATTTAGATAGGTTAATTTTCAAACCAAATACAACTTCAAAGCAAAAGAACAAGCCACACAAGTAGCGAGATGATCTAAATTTGCCCCGCAAAATATCAAAGTGTCGTTTGCAAACAAAAGGGGGGAGATGTTGAGCGCATCAAGATTCCTAGAGTTTGAGCGCACCAAGATTCCTAGCTCAAAAGTTGTTCATAAGATGTCAAAAGAAACAATTTCAATGTCTGGGTGTTGCAAGGACAAGAACAAAGAACTGCTTGGTATAGGCGGGGAGGGATGTGATGTTGAAATTCTGGTAAGCTTGAAAATTGTTAAAAAGAGATTGAAAGGTAAAGCGATAATGTCTGGTGTTGCATAGGCAGTAACAAAGTTCTGTTTTAGGTGGGTGGGGAAGGAGTTCAACAACAGAAGATGTCTGAGTGTTGCACAGACAGGAACAAAATTTTGTTTAAGGTGGATAGCGAAGGAGTTAAAAAGCAGGAGGGTGGTTTGGTGATACAGGGGAGCAGCTTGGGTGGTGGTTTGAGATAAATCAATAAAGGAGTGGTTTGGGGGTGAATGGGCAATTGGAAATGGGGATGTTCCTGGAGACTGTCTCAGGGGTTGAATCTGATTTGGGTAACCAAAATTTGTATTAGGTGGTAGGTGGACAACAAAATATAGGATCCATCTTGAACTTAGGTTCTGGAAACTCTCTGGAACTTGTGGAGATCGAATGGGGTGGGCTGGTGGGGGAAGGGAGTTTTGAGGTTAATAAAGGTAGGTTCTATTGTGGGGATGTGTTTGATCCATCTTTGGCCATGGTGACCTGTACAGAAGAGGAAAGGGAAGTGAGATGCTGGATATTCAACCATTTGCTGCAATTGGGGAACAAAGAGGGTCTTATTCAGTGTTTTCAGATTGGGTAGTTGAGAGGGTAACTTTTTTTTTAATTTTTTTTGTCATGTAGTTGGATTTTCATTTGAAGGTTTTGAGGATCAGCTGATGGCTATGCTCACTGTAATTGAAGCTAGTCGACATCAAAGTGGTGTGGGTAATGTTCCAGCCTTGAGTGGGAAATCAGGTAATAGAGGAAATTGTGAATTAAAGAGATTGGTGTGTTCAGTGAATTATGATGTCAAGGGAGGTCAGTCTCATATAGTTATAGAGAAGGGAGGGGTGGAAAGTGTTTCATTATGAAACTTAAGATTGTATCATGGAATGTGAGAGGCCTGAATGATTAGGAGAAAAGGTTGGGGATTAGAGGACTTCTAAGGGAGTGGAAAGCAAATATTGTTTGTTTGCAAGAGGCAAAAATGGAGGTTATTACTAGAGAGGTGGTTCGTAGCTTTTGGGGTTGTAATCATGTGGATTGGTCTTGTTTGGGTTTGAGAGGGGCATCATGAGGTATTTTGTTAACGTGGGATAGGCAGGTCGTGGAGAAGATTGAGGAGTGTATGGGCAGGTTTGTGGTAGCGTGTTCTTTCAGATGCGTTACTGAGAATTTTGAATGGGCATTTGCGGGAGTGTATGGTCCAAATGATGATGTGGAAAGATGCCTTTGGAATGAGTTGGTAGGAGATGTCGTGGTGTATTGGGGGGGGGGGGGGGGGGGGGGGGGGGGATTTTAGTGTAGTCCGGTATCCATGTGAAAGATCAGGTGATTCCTGACAGTCACAAACGATGTTGGAATTTTCAGAATTCATTTTTGTTCAGGGACTCATAGACATTCCATTGTTAGGGGGACTTGGTCTAATAATCGAGATTCCGAGGCATGGTTTGGAATTGATAGGTTCTAGCTATATCCGGAGTGGGAAGAATGTTTTTTGGATGTATCTTAGAGACCCCTTCCTAGAATCTTGTAAAAATCACTTTCCGTTGATGCTGGATTGTGGTTTTTGGTGGGGGGGTTATTTTAAGTTTGAGAATATGTGGCTGTAATCAGAGGGTTTTATGGAGTAGGTAAAAACTTGGTGGGGGTCCTATAATTATCAGGATTCTCCTAGTTTTATGTGTTAGCACAGAAATTGAAAGCATTGAAATCGGATTTGAAGAAATGGAATGAGGAGGTCTTTGGTAATGTAGGGAAGCGGAAAAAGGAGATGGTGGTGGGTCTTTGTGAGCTGGATATGATTGCTGAGGACATTAATTGAAGATGAAAGGTTGAAGAAGGAAGATATTTCTAGAGAGTTGGAGAGGAGTAGTATTCTTGAAGAAGTGAGTTGGAGACTATAAAATCTAGAGACTAATGTTTATGCTTTGTGCTACCTTACCAAATACTGGTTAAGGCTCTTGTATATATAGAGAAAGTAGTTACATAGAACTAGGAGATTATAATTGTGATGAGAGAAAAGACTTAGAGTTCTGATCTAAGTGTTACACTTGTATAGTAAATCTGAACTATATTATCTAGTATTTGAATTTGAATAACTAATCTTATCATTAGAATTATCATTATGCTTTTATGTTTTTTTTTTTTAGAGGCACTTTTGTATACTTCCAATGTACAAGGGTTGTGCCCCTCTGCTTTTTTAATGATATGACATTATTTATCAAAAAAAAAAAAAAAAATTGATGGGAACACCATTGCTATTGGGTAGCTACTCTGGGACACATAATCGACATCATTGAAAAACCTTACCTGAGAACTCTTAGTTCCATGATGCATTTCTGTGAGTTCATTGTTGGAGTTATATGAGGAGTTACATGGGCAACAATTAATTAACTAAGAAATATGTTAAGTCTGTTGTCTTCTTTTGGTTGTGCATTTTCTCTTGCCTAGAAGTTGCATTAATTAACTCATATTTGCTCCCACCCCCCCCCCCCCCCCCCCCCCCCCAAATTGTGTAGCCCAATGACCAAAAATAAAAATTCGTATATGCTTCATTTGTTCTAATGTATACTTTTTATCTGACACACTGATACAGGCTCACCGTGAGTCAACTGGGACAGTATCACCCAGTGATGGCCACATCGTGGATCCAGTTGCTGCAGCAGAGGAAATAGCTTTCTGTAGGGCATGTGCTCGGTTTGGCCTTGGCTTGTATCTCTATCACAGAGAATAGATGCAACACAGCAAGAAGTTGACCTTCCAAAAATTTGTCGAGTTTTTGTTCAGTTTGTTGAGAATTCGATAGTGTGGAATACGAGAATTCGATAGTGTGAAATACAATCTGCCCTTGCAGTTGACGTAAATACATCTAGTAGATGCAAAGAGGACATCTAGAATTTGCAGATTATCCAGTTTGGATTGTGGAGAACTAAGCTGTAGACATTTGTATGGTAAACTGAGTTTTTTAATTGCTTATATAAATAGGACATATTTTCATAAATTAATGTCCATTTAACATTTTTTGTTTAGAGAGAATGACGCATTCTGCCATAGTCCTTTCTAATTGCCTCTTAGATCGACGGATAATGCAGCAAACACTTACTGGTACATGTCATGAATATCTGGTGATTTCCTCAAGCGATCTATATTCCCATTCGCTTTGCATTGGACGGCCTGATGCATATATTTCTCTGTGTATGTGCCTAAGACTGCCCGAAGGATTGTAGCCTGACCGGGAATAGACCCACGCCATAAATGGTAGGAATGACTGAACGAGATATGAGCTCATTATTCCTACCATTGTAGATTTATATCTGACTCCGCAGGAAATATACCCGATGCTATCTAAAATGTTCCAGGGTAACTATATATAACGCATATACAGAGTATACAGTATGTTTTTGTCACAACCAGCGAAAATACATGTACAGTAACTTCAGATGCGTAGAATCCATGTTTACACCTATCATTGGACAAAGTTGGACATTCCATATGACATAAGATGAAGAAGAAAAAAAATGCGCAAGACTATGGCTATAAATCCATAGCGATTCTTTATCACCTTAATTGCCCTAAACTTGGCTCGGAACAAAGTATTTGTTTCTTTGCTCTTTGCTAGGTCTTGCAAAGTCATCATGGCCTCAAAAGTTTTGGACCTGTGTTGGAAGCTATCCAAGACGTGATCGCATCTACAAGCAGGTCTACGTCCTTTGATATTTCTGCACGAAGGATTCTCGAGTCTACACCTAGGGTGCTACCCACTTCTTTGGCTACCGTCTCCCATGGTGTCCCCACAGTCAGATTTGTCAGAAGCTCGCTTCCACGGTTAACTGCATCAGCCATTGCTGGTGGGACATCTGGGAGAGCCTAAAAAATCAACAGACAATTTAAGTAGCTCGTCTCTTTCTGAATATGCAAGCTAATAGATTTCCTTGAGTGTGTAATTCAGAGTCATGGAAGTGCGTGCAACTAGATATTAGGTAAGACGTACCTGTTGCAAAGGAAGCCCGTGATCTCCAGGCAACATGCGTATAGACATGTCCAGCATTGAACTGATGGCTGAATCTGAACTAAGCACCTGTGCTAGCATTGAAGTTTCATCAATTGAATCATCCTTGAACTTTATGAGGAGATTCCTGGAAATGCCGTAGTATGACTTTATCTGAAGAAACGTGAAACATCATTATATAGGGCGACCCAAAAAGAAGTTTCCAAAAAGAATTTTGCAGTGCAGAATGGAGTTGCAAGTTTATGTAATTTGCAAGCTCTGGAAATATATTCAATATCTCAAAGACCCTCCCAACCAAACTACTGCTAACATGCCCTGCAAATAGCAGCATGTCATGACAAGTTTTCCCAAGAACTCAGCCCATCCAAAGCACATATCCATAACATAAGTGCCATACCCAGGTCATAACTACTACCGCATACCATGCCATACATCAAGCACAATTACTATCATTTACCATAGGTGCCTATTGGGGCATGAACAGTTGTCATGTATGCCACTACAATTTTGTACCGCCATTTAAAAAGGATAAATAATTATTCTAGTTCTTGAAGACTTAGAAGAGCTTCAGGAAGGCTCTTTCACAAATCAATTACATGTCAACCAATGGTCAAGAACTATGCAATCATAAAGGATACAAACAGACATTCATGAATACCTAACTAAAATTGAACTGAAATGTGTTACTGGTTTATGGTTTCACATACAAGTCGTCGAGTTTCTTCAGGTTTTGGAGTAAAATCTTCTCTTCCCTTAACTAAGTCCATGTACAGGGGAGGAAGTTGCTCAACTAAAGGAAGAACTTGCTTCATAATGGGGGGGCTAAGGTTTTCTAACTGCTTCAATGTCATTTCTGCCTGCAAGTATTCATAGAAATGAGATCAGTCATCTTTCTAGGAATCATTAATGCCATACAATGAAATAACTGTTGACGCTTCCGCATATTCCTATACGTCTTTCTCATATGCTATTAGGAGTGCCAAAAGACACTTCTTAAGAGAACATACATACACAAATATGTGCACAGACAGAGAGATGCACACAGACATATAGGAAAGCCAAATATATTTACAATGAGCATCCATTGTAAAATATAAGTAGACCAAACTCAATTATGACGAAGGATAAACATATCTACCATATGTGCTGCCACCTCGGACTTAAGTTAAAAAGAAAATTTTAAAAACAGAAGAAACTTTATAAAGAACTACGGATTTGAGTGAGGTAGGACGCAAAGAGTTGACTACAGGAAGAAATGGCAGCTTGGAAAGTTAGGCTACCAATTGTATAAAGCAGAAGAATACTAGGAGGAAAGCGAAGAACAGTAGGGATGGTGTTTGAAAAGAGAGAAACAGATGAGAAACGCACCTTAACCTAGAATGGAGTACAGTCAAATCAGAGAAGAAAGTGTCTCAAGAATCTAACCATATTTAAATTTTCCTACACTTGAACTTGTACCTCAATAATGTAATGATGCTTAAGGTCTCCTTCCTTACATTTAATAAGAATGGATATGCTGTATTTTCCTATATGTGAAGAGATGATGATAATAATAGAACTGAAATGCAAGCCGTAAGAAGCTTGCTTTGAAAATAATACTTCAGATAAATTACAAAGTGATGTTGGGACTTGGATACTCACCCCAAGACGGATTGTTGGTGATGATGCAATTTGTGATAAAAGTGGTCCAATGCTTTGGGCCATTGGGACAAGAACAGGTGAGAACAAAGGGATAGCTAAGCTTGCCTCCTGTGAAATCAACAGAGAAATTTTCATCAGTTTCAAGTGATTTATATCTGTCGTGAACAGCAGTCTAGAAAAGGTAAGATTTGTAGAATTCAACTGGTTTACTGCCAAAAAAAGAGAATTGAAGAGGAAAAAGAAAAGAGACAAGAATCTAGTCTTGACCATGGTCAACTTGTCTATGTAGGAAAAGTAAAGAAAATGAAGGGGAAGAGGAAGGTTGTCTCAACCTTTCTCTTCTAAAAGTAGTCACATCTTGTTTAGATATGCTGCTCTCTAAATTTTCTCTCCAAATTACATCATTTGTCAGGTGAACCTTTTTGTTGGTCCAAAGGGAGAAGTTTGCCTCTAAACATCACACCTCTTTCCTCTTCTTAGACATGCATACTTAAGAATTCAGAGGTCAAATACCTTGTTGTTGAATGCCATTAATACATTGCCACTTCTTTGAACAGCATATCTTGATCCTGATCAACAATTAAGTAACCAATCTTATGAATTGCTGCGACCAAACCATTTGTACCCTTAGAAGCAAAGAGGAAGATTTTGTAATACCAATCAAAAGGTGGATGACAGATCCCAAAGAATGTCCAATACCAAAAGTAGGGAGATCTTGTATCTGCAAAATTCAGGCATTAGGATTTTCTTTTCTTCTTTCTTTTTAAATGCAACTTAAAGAAATACTAGTTCTGCAAATAACAATTAAAACTCACTGTTTCTTGTAGAAACCGATAACACCTATCAAATTTGAACTGGACCTCATCTGCAATAAAGAAGTGATCAAATCCACTAGCATATGGAGTTGCAATCACCAATATGCCCCTACATCACAAAAAGAGGCTTTTTGATTAATAGACATTCTACAAGAATCCACAGATAACCCAGAAAAAAAGGGCGCTATATGAGTAGACTGTAAAAGTTGTGAGCCTAAGAGAGAGATTCCAGCATGGTATCGAATTTTCATCTCACGAAATATAAAATTTTAGATAATCTATCATAGAATAAATATAAAACTTAAAAAAAAAAAAAAAATATCTGCATGCAGCAGCACCACAAAATCTTTCAAAGCACATGATGCTGACCAAAGCGTTTCATTATATTTTTAGTGTCCAAATATCATGACTCACTTTTCTGAAAGGCGCTCAAGGAACAAACGGTAAGTAAGCTGAGGAGCAGCTCCAACAAATATGCCGCCAACAAAATGTACGACTGACTTAGGTTTTGAGCTTCTTGGTTTGAGAACCCATGCTCCCTGAGATAAAACAATGGCAGATCTTTAATAATGCAACAGTGACTATCTCTTCAGAAAAGGATATAAGAAAGGAGAAAACAAAACTGCTTATTTGAGCTGGTATCAAATATATGCTACACTATTGGTCCTAGAGTTTGTACTACAGAAAGATGAGTAATTCTAGAAGTTCCTCTTAAGTCACTTCAAAAATGAGATTGCTTTTAAAATTACTATATTATCAAAATTTAATAGTGATCAATCACAAGTCCAGTGATGATTTTAAAAGCCACTTCATTATTGGGGGGATACAAGAGAGACTTCTAGCATTACTCCAGAAAGAAAAAGAAAAAGAAAAAGAAAATTGATGTGAACCAACTAATACATAACATAGCAAAATGATAGATGGGCTTGTTTGATGGAGCCGTGACCTCCAATGACTATTTTGAGAAAGTCGTGATCTCTTAAACATAGTAAACTGTATTATTCCAAACAATAATCATCATGCATACTTCTTCATTAGTAATCCCCCTTTACATAGATGAGCAATATTGACCGGTTACAAAGATAACTAGTACTCAAAATAGGGCTCTTAAACTTTCTAATTGACTGACTAGGATTAAGACCGATTTCTAAACTAGGACTCTAACTCTACTAAAAAGAATCAGAATCAAACTCTTTATTAGAGATTTATTTCTTATTGGACTCTAAATATCAAATAATTATGATCACATCATTCCCTTCCCCTAACAATTTCCTTGCCCCAAAGGAAAAAGTCTAAAAACTACTCTTGAAATCCCTTAAAACCCTTCTAAAAATATCACTTAACAATTATGAAAATAGCAATATTAAAAACTCAACCAAGGCTTTGCCGGCTTCACTCAACAGGATGGTGACTAACCACTTATGAGCTCTAGCGATAAAACCCCAAACACAAAGACATGGTTTTCTTATCAACAATTCCATGCATAAAATATTAAGGAGCCAAATACCCGATTGTGCCCTCAATGGGAAAGACAAAGATGTTGGAGAACATAATGCATATCACGTGGCCAGTGGGTGGCGATATGCTATTTCTCTTTTAAGTCTTTGGCCAACTTCTTCTTTTATTTCCTCTATTCCTGATCCAAGCAAAAACATGTCCCTTCTTTTTTTTTTTTTTTTTTTTAAATTTCTAAGAGCATGACGGCTCAGCTGCGATGCAGTAACCATTGGGTGCGGGGTGGCTTGCGACGGTGGAAGAATTGCCAGTGAGAAGTTTGCAGCGGCGCGATGGTTAACAACATGTCTAGAAGCTTGGGTCTGGTGATTTCTGGATTTGCGGCTGGGGTGGGCTGATCTGCGGCCAGTCGAAGATGGTTTGGTAGGACACCGGCGTTAATGGATTTTTGTTTCTTCCTCTTTTTTGAGACAGTAGCAGCATGTTGAGGTGGGAGTTTTAAAAGGTTAAAATTTGTCGGTTGTGTGTTGTTGCACCGTGGTGGCACGTTGGGTTGGGTTTTTTGGGTAAATTGATGGCACGCATCGCTCATATAGTCATATGCTCCACGACAGTGCGTATCTCGTGTAGAAGCTCAAGGATTCTATCATAACGTTGTTGTTGGGCAGTCATGGATTGGTGATTGCGCCTGGCTCGGATACCAATTTATGCGAATCAACTAATAAAAACACAGGAAAATGATAGACGAGCTCGTTCGAGAGAGCCGTAACCTTCAATGGCAATTTCGAGAGAGCCGTGACCTCCAATGGCTGTGTTGTGGACTCAATTGGGCAATTGGGGAATTAGGGTTATTGCAATTGGGAATTTAGGGTTATAGTAATTGGGGATTTGGTTGTTTATTGCAATTAGGGATTTGAGGGTATTTTGGAAGTGGTGTGGAAGAGTATTCTAGAACTCTGCGTTTTAGCCTTGGTGGTTGTCGTTTTGCTTTCCTTTATTTCAGCTAGTTTGTTTTGGGTTGTTGCATTTACTCGCTTGAGGGAAATATTCTGCAGGTAAGGGAATATATGAGCTGGCCATTTGGTTAGATCTAGTACCCGAATGGTAAGTCTATAAATAGTAGACGTCAGTAGTCAGTGAGGTAAGAAAGAAATCCTATAGTCCTTGCTTGTATCCAGGAGACCGAGCTTCTTTAAATGCTATTTTATCCAATATCCAGTACTATTCCGCAAAAGCCTTAGTCAACTTTTTTTTTTCATTATTCCATAAAAACTCCTTGCGCACTCTACATTTGGTATCAGAGCCATTTTGGTTCTTCTTCCTGCTACCTTCATTTGCAGTGGCCGACAGAACCCGTCTCCACCAGCTTGCCGACTCAGTTAAGGAATGTCAAGATGCCATTACCCGCCAACACACTCACAATACCTCTATCTAGACCCAGCTCACGGAGGTCACCGACATGCTCGGCACCCTGCTCACTAACCGTCCAACCCCGGAAAATCCACCCTTCGACGGTTTTGACGACCGCTGTCAAAAAATGACGGGATGAATGTGATGACCGGGAGGCTCGTCGCCTGGTTCGGGATGAGGAGGACCTTCAATGCATTCTTCAACTATTACCAGACGCCCCTGTATCAACGCGTTCGCATGGCTTCCTTCCACATGGAGGGCAAGGCGTTGGTCTGGTTTCAAGACGCCGATGAAGCGGGTCAGTTTTCGACATGGGAGGCTTTTTTACAAGCCCTTCTCACTCGCTTTGGCCCCGTCTACGACGACCCTATGGAGTCGCTTATGAAACTCCGACAGACGGCTATTGTGACTGAGTATACCACCCAGTTCGAATCTCTTTCAAATAATCTCCGTGGTATCTCAGATAAGAATCGACTGAGTTATTTCCTCAGCGGGTTGAAAACGACATCCGTCTTCCTCTTCGGATGTTGAATCCCATCACCTTGGCACCTGCTTTTGGTCTCGCCAAACTCCAGGAGGAATATATCCTCAGCACCTGCCGTTCTCTTCGCTCCCCATCCCCATCTTACTCTTACTGTAAACAGCTACCTTGGACTGCCCTTGGGGGTTCTTCCTCCTCCCCATCCTCTTCACTGCCCTTGCAACGGTCCCCTTCTATCGTCCCAATTCAGAAATTATCTCCTGCTCAGATGAAGGGATGCCGGGATAAGGGACTTTGCTATAAGTGTGATGAGAAGTGGAATCCAGCCCACAAATGTAAGTCCCCGAAGCTTTTTCTCATGCATGGTTGTGATGTTTTTTTGGATGAGAAATTGGAGGAGGTTTTCTGTGATGATTCGGTGGATGGTGGCGATCCTCAAGTTGATCCTATTGTCATTGAGGTTCCGGATCCGGAGATCTCTCTGCATGCAATTGCTGGTTCTATTAATCCCAAAACCATGCACCTGTTTGGGATGCTTCGAACACACAAGGTGGTGGTCCTTTTGGATACCGGCAGTACCCATAATTTCCTTGACCCGGTTGTGTTGAGCAAAGTTCCCTTGCGGGTTAATTCGGGTGTTCAGTTGTAGGTCAGGGTGGCTAATGGTGCGACTGTGTTGAGTGAAGGCCTCTGTTCTGCGGTTTCTCTTAAACTCCAGGGTTAGCTATTTACCATGGATTTTTACCTCCTTCCATTGGGTGGCTGTGACGTGGTTTTAGGTGTTGATTGGTTGCGCACCTTGGGTCCTGTCTTGTGGGACTTCCAGTCATTGACCATGGTGTTTGGTCAAGGGTCCACTCGAATGCTTCTTCAAGGGTTGACTCCCTCAGGTTTTACTTTGGAGGATGGCACTTGCTTCCTTCGATCTTTCCCTTTGGGCAACAAGGGTTTTTTTCCTTCAACTGGGTCCCCCCATCCACTCTTGGTTTGGCTCCTGCCTCTATGGCCGCACCCCTCTAGGGTCTTCTGCGGTCCTTTGGGTCCATTTTTGCCGAGCCTAAAGGTCTGCCACCTCCCAGGTCCCATGACCATCAGATTATACTTCATGACACTCAACCCGCCAGTGTTCGGCCTTATCGATATCCGTATTTTCAGAAAACAGAAATCGAGAAGATTGTGAAGGAACTTCTGGATTTTGGGGTCATCCAGCCGAGTCTTAGCCCCTTTTACTATCTCCGATCTTAATTGTTTGGAAAGCTGATGGGAGTTGGCGATTATGTGTCGACTACAGGGCTTTGAACTAAGCTATTGTGAAGGATAAGTACCCGATACCTGTAATTGACGAGCTCCTCGACGAATTGTTTGGTGCTCATATTTTCTCAAAGTTGGACCTCCGATCTGGGTACCACCAGATCCGTGTTCGTCTTGAAGATGTGCAAAAGATTGCCTTCTGCACCCACGAAGGTCATTACGAATTCCTCGTAATGCCCTTCGAATTGACGAACGCACCTTCCACTTTTCAGGGGCTTATGAATGATCTTTTTCGACTGTTTCTTTGTCGATTTGTGCTGGTATTCTTTGACGACATTTTTGTTTACAGCAACAATTTATCTGACCATTTGCTTCACTTACTGCAGGTCTTGGAGGTCCTTCAGTCCAATCAGCTTTACGCTAAACGTTCCAAATGCCAGTTCGGTGTTCCGGAGATTGAATATCTCGGTCATCTCATTTCTTGCCATGGGGTATGAGCTGATCCATCCAAGCTAGCTTCCATGGGTAATTGGCTGGTTCCTCACAACATTAAATCCTTACGGGGATTCTTGGGCCTCACCGGTTATTACTAGAAATTTATTCAAGGCTACGATACTCTTGCCGCCCCCTTGACTGCTATTTTGCAGAAGAATACTTTCTCTTAGACGCCATCTGCTACCGAGGCTTTTACTAGACTCAAAGCTGCCGTTACAAGCCCTTCGGTATTGCGCCTTCTTGATTTCACTCAGGACTTGTCATTGAATGCGACGACAGTGGCTTGGGCCTAGGGGCCGTGTTGATGCAAGACGGGCACCCCATTGCTTTCTTTAGCCAAGCTCTGAAGGGTCGAGCCTTGTTGCTTTCCACCTACGACAAAGAGCTCCTCTCCCTTGTTTCAACAGTACAGAAGTGGCGTCCATACTTGTTGGGCCGCCCCTTCAAAGCCCGAACCGATCAGCAGGCTTTGAAGTACCTTTTGGAGCAGAGGGCTGCCACTGTCCCTCAGCAATGATGGATCTCAAAGCTCATGGGGTATGACTTCATTATCGAGTATAAAAGGGCACTGAGAACAAGGTTGCCGACGCCTTATCTCGGCAATTTGATACTTTTTCTACCTCTACTGAGCTCTCCATCTCCCTCATTTCCTTTTCGACCCCTACTTGGGTTGCGGATTTAACGGCATCCTATGCTCATGACCCGGAGACTCAGTCCATTTTGCTGACCCTCCAGCAAAATCAACCTGGTTCAAAGGGTTTTTCCTTGCAACGGGGGCTGTTGCTTAAGAAGGGTTGCTTGTGGTTGATCAAGCATTCTCCCTTCCAACTCCAAGTTCTGGAGTTCATTCACTCAAACCCCACAGCAGGCCATTCCGGCTATCACAAGACTTTGCAATGTGCTAAGATTGATTTTATTTGGAAAGGTATGCATCAGGACATCAAAAAGTTTGTCAGGGAGTGTGCTGTTTGTCAGGTATCCAAACTGGATACCATCCATCCCCCGGGCCTCCTGCAACCTCTCCCCATCCCCAGTTGAGTATGGTCGAATATCTCGATGGATTTTATTGAGGGGTTGCCTTCCTCTCATGGTTTCTCGATTTTTATGGTCGTGGTTGTCGTTTTGCTTTCCTTTATTCAACCAGAGCCTATGGCTATTTTGGATCGCCGATCAAGGCCTTTGAACAACAGGGCTTTCACTGAAGTGTTGGTGCATTGGACTGGATAGACTCCGGAAGATGCTACTTGGGAGGTTTTTCACAAGTTAACTCAAGCCTACCCGCACCTTGTGGGCAAGGTGCTTTAAAAGAGGGGAGTATTGTGACAGACCAGTCTTAGAGGTATACGTGGCTGTAAGTAGTGTTAACATGTGGAAGTTAGCTCGAGAAGTAGATCATCACACATGGTGAAGCTGTTGCAGGTTGACAGCTGAGAGGCGGTTGTAAGCAGTTAATCATTTTAGTAGTTATGTTAGTTGTTTCTTTACTTGTACAAAAGAGAGGGAAAGATGTAGAGGGAAGGTATTCTGTTTATAATTCGTTCCTAGTGAACTTTGGAGGTTCTTGGCACCTCGAATGCCAAGGGAGGAGAGTAGCCTTCTCGAACATGCCATTTCTTTCAATAAAATTCCTATCTTTCTCTTCAATTCTTCTTCTTTTACCTTGAAATTTCTTCATTTTCTCTGTTGAATTCTTAACAAAACTTCAGTTCTGTTACAAGTTGTATCAAAGCCACAATTCTTTCTATTCTTCCTTTTCTTCTTTGATTCGTCTTTTTAATTCATGAGAACACGTTCGATGGCAGATAACGAACCGAATGTTCTTGAGCTTCAGCGAGCCATGGCCAGTATGCAGGTAGCAGTTGCTTCGATGGAGGAGAGGCTCCAGGAGTAGAATCAGTAACTTCAGGAGCGGTTGTTGAAAAAGATGCAGGAGATGCTGAACGGGGTGACAAAAAATAAGAATCATAAGGATCAGTCTGTGGGTACTTCTTACACCAATATTGGCGATCAATTTGGTTCGGAGGGTGACTCTATCAGGCCGCGATCTCTAAAGTTGGATTTTTCGAGATTTGACGGTGAAGATCCAGATGGGTGGTGTTATAAAGCAACCTAATTTTTTGAGAACTATGCTATGCCCGATCATCAGAAGTTCAATCTTGCAGCCTTTCACATGTAAGGTAAAGCTCTGATTTGGTTTCAAGAACTTCGTAGTACTAATAATCTCAATAGTTGGATTGAGTTTACAAAGGCTATTAGAGTTCGTTTTGGAAACGGATCCTATGATGACCCTATGGAAACTCCGTCTCAGCTCCATCAATCAGGGGTGTTAGAAGAGTATAAGAGTCAATTTGAAGTTTTGGCTAATAGGGTACATGATTTGCCTGAACACCATAAATTGAGCTGTTTTTTTGGGGGTCTTAAGCCTGAAATTCGCTTTCTTGTTAGGATGTTTAATCCTAAGACTCTGGTAGAAGCGTATTCTTTAGCGAAAATTCAGGAAGAGAATATCCTGAATAATAATAAAGGCATTCGACCTTGGATTTCAAATCAATTTAGGTGTAACAAGGTTGGAGGTTCTGCTGAATTTACAGTAGGGGGTAATAAGGGAGTTGGTTTTGTTGCTAATAAAAATCAAGTGCAGCATAGTTCCCAGCAGTTTCAGCCTAGTTCTTCTTTTCAGAAAAGTAGTGCTGGTAACTCAGATAGAGCACTAGTTCCTGTCCAGAAAATAACTAAGGCTCAAATGGATGAACGAAGGAAGAAGGATTTGTGTTATTCTTGTGACTCTAAATGGACTAGAGGGCACGTTTGTGCAGCTCCAAAACTCTTTATGATTGAGGAGGTAGAGGTAGTTGCCGAGGAGGATATGGTAGAAGAATTTGAGGATTGTAGGGTTGAGGATTCCCCTGAGATTTATCTTAATGCAATTACCGGCACTCCTAATCCTAGAACTATGCGGTTGCTAGGAGTTTTGAAGGGACATTAGGTTGTCATTCTTATAGACTTGGGAAGCACCCATAATTTGGTGGATGCCCATCTGGCAAAAATATTAGGTATTCAGGTGCAGCATGGCAGGACCAATAAGGTGAAGGTAGCAAATGGTCAGGAAGTTTTAAGCCCTGGCAGAAGCAAGGCTTTGCCTTTAAAAATTCAGAAAGCTCTTTTCCAGATTGAGTTTTATGTCCTTTAGCCGGATGTGATATTGTCCATGGCATTCAATGGTTGAGAGTTTTAGGTCCTATTCTCTGGGATTTTCAGCAGCTCATCATGAAGTTTCAGTTTGGCCAGGGTGAATATATGCTGCAAGGGTTGTTACAAGGGCCACAGTTGAGTTTCGAAGATGCAGCTGGGTTCAAATTCTCTAACAAGAGACATAAGGGGGTTTTGTTACAGCTACTGGCGCATACTGAGGTTATGTCCAATGAGTTACAAAAAGGTTCACGTGACACCCTACTGGATAGTTTGCTTCTAGAGTATCAAGATGTCTTTGCAGAACCTAAGGATCTTCCTCCTCGCAGAAGCCATGATCATGCTATTCCACTAGTAGAAGGTGCTGGTCCTGCGTCAGTTCGGCCTTATCGTTATCCTTTTTACCAAAAGGGAGAAATCGAAAAAATTGTGAAAGACTTGTTGGGTTCTGGTGTTATTCGCCACAGCACTAGCCCGTTTTCTTCACCTGTGCTTTTAGTTCGGAAAGCTGACAGCACATGGCGGATGTGCATGGACTATAGGTCCTTGAATAATGTCACGGTGAAAGACAAGTTCCCAATATCTGTGGTTGACGAGTTGCTGGATGAACTCTGTGGCACGAAGATTTTCAGTAAGCTGGATTTGAGGTTTAGATACCACCAGATTGGGGTGGTTGAACAAGATATTCCTAAGACTGCATTTCGTACTCATGAGGGTCACCATGAATTTTTAGTGATGCCTTTTGGTTTAACGAATGCTCCTGCAACTTTTCAGAGTTTGATGAACCACGTTTTCAGACCTTATCTCCGCCGGTTTATATTAGTTTTCTTTGATGACATTCTGGTATTTAGTTCATCTCCAGAAAGTCATAAAGAACATCTTAGGATCACTCTTGATATCCTGAGGACTAATCAGTTTTTTGCAAAAAGATCCAAACGTCGGTTTGGCTGCACAGAGGTGGAATATTTAGGCCATATTATTTCTGCAGATGGTGTTTCTGCTGATCCAAGAAAGATAAAAGCTATGGGGGATTGGCCATTTCCTACCACTATCAAAGCTTTGAGGGGGTTTTTGGGCTTGACAGGACATTATTGTAAGTTTATCCATGCTTATGGATCTATTGCTGCTCCTCTTACTTCCATGTTCAAGAAAAATGCATTTAGTTGCTCTCCGGAAGCTAAAGAAGCCTTTCTAAAGTTGAAGGCAGCAGTAAGTCAAGCTTCTGTTTTAGCTTTACCAGACTTTGAGAAACCTTTTCTCATTGAATGTGACGCTAGTGGATTGGGGATAGGAGCTGTGTTGATGCAAAGTAACTGGCCTAGTGCATTTTTAAGTAAAGCCTTGAAAGGTAGAGCTTTGCATATGTCCACATACGAAAAGGAGTTATTTGCTCTTGTCACTGCAGTGCAAAAGTGGAGACCTTACCTTTTAGGCCAGCCTTTTGTTGTGAAGACTGATCAACAGAGTTTGAAATACCTTCTAGAGCAGAAAGTGGGCACTTCTTTTCAGCAGAAATAGTTAACTAAGTTGCTGGGATTTGATTTTCGAGTGGAGTACAAAAAAGGGGTGGATAACAAGGTCGCGAATGCTTTGTCTAGAAGGGAAGGTTGGGAGAATAAAGCTGCATTATCTTCCGTTTCACTTCCAGTTGCTGATTGGATGGAGAATTTAAAATTTCAATATCATGATGATCCAGACCTTATGAAATTGATTCAGTAGTGGAATTCTAATAAGCTGGACCATCAAAAGTATTCTATGAGGCAGGGTCTGTTATTATACAAAAACAGAATCCATATTGGAGGAGCTCTTCAGTTGCAGCAATAGGTTCTACAGTATGTGCATTGTGATCTAGCTGCAGGTC
This sequence comes from Alnus glutinosa, assembly GCF_958979055.1. Classification (NCBI taxonomy): domain Eukaryota; kingdom Viridiplantae; phylum Streptophyta; class Magnoliopsida; order Fagales; family Betulaceae; genus Alnus; species Alnus glutinosa. The sequence continues at coordinate 54,885 of NC_084886.1, read as the reverse complement.
ATTTGAGCTATGAGAGGACCATGCAGAGGGCCCGAAGAGATTTTTATTGGCGTGGTATGAAGCAGAGTACTAAGAAATTCATTCGGGAATGCCTTGTTTGTCAGCAAAACAAACAGAAGAATACTTCTCCTGCTGTTTTGCTGCAACCTCTTCCAATTTCTAATCGGATTTGGTCGGATATTTCTCTTGATTTTGTTGAGGGTTTACCCCTTTCAAATGGCCATTTGGTGATTTTGGTAGTAGTGGATAGATTATCCAAGTATGCCCATTTTATATCTTTAGCTCATCCTTCTACAGCAGTGAAAGTAGCTCAGTTATTCATTGCTAATATCCTTAAGTTACATGGGCTGCCCACCTCCATTGTATCTGATAGGGATCTGACTTTTACAAGTCATTTTTGGAAGGAATTGTTTAAGCAACAGGGTACAACTTTGAAGATGAGTTCCAGTTATCATCCTCAAACAGATGGTCAATCGGAAGTGGTTAATAAGTGTCTGGAGAATTATCTCCGTTGCTTTACTCAGGACAGGTTTAAACAGTGGCTGCTGTGGTTACCTTGGGCAGAATTTTGGTATAATACAACATGGCACTCTTCTATCAAAATGACTACTTATGAGGCAGTCTATGGCCAGCCTCCTCCAAAACTTCTGTCCTATGTTCCTGGTACTACGAGCGTGGCTGCAGTTGATGAGTTACTTCGCACCAGAGAATAGATTTTGGCCTTGTTGCAGCAGAATATACAGCAAGCTCAGCAAAGGATGAAGAAATTTGCTGACCTGAGACGAAGTGAGAGGACTTTGGAGGTGAATCAACAGGTTTTTTTGAGGCTTCAGCCCTATCGACAAACCTCAGTAGCCACTAGACGAGTTTGAAGTTAGCTCTGAGGTTCTATGGGCCTTTTACAGTCTTAAGAAGAGTAGGAGCTGTAGCATATGAGTTGGATTTGCCTGCCACTTCTAGAATACATCCTGTATTCCATATCTCTCAGCTTAAGCCTATGTTGGGAGTTAATACCTCTCCTATACCTGTGCTACTGCCTGTCAATTTGGAGGGAATTATTCAACCAGAGCCTATGGCTATTTTGGATCGCCGATCAAGGCCTTTGAACAACAGGGCTTTCACTGAATTGTTGGTGCATTGGATTGGACAGACTCCGGAAGATGCTACTTGGGAGGATTTTCATAAGTTAACTCAAGCCTACACGCACCTTGTGGGCAAGGTGCTTTAAAAGAGGGGAGTATTGTGATAGACCAGTCTTAGAGGTATACGTGGCTGTAAGTAGTGTTAACATGTGGAAGTTAGCTCGAGAAGTAGATCATCACAAGTGGTGAAACTGTTGCGGGTTGACAGCTGAGAGGCGGTTGTAAGCAGTTAGTCGTTTTAGAAGTTATGTTAGTTGTTTCTTTACTTATACAAAAGAGAGGGAAAGATGTAGAGGGAAGGTATTCTGTTTGTAATTCGTTCCTAGTGAACTTTGGAGGTTCTTGGCACCTCGAATGCCAAGGGAGGAGAATAGCCTTCTCGAATAGGCCATTTCTTTCAATAAAATTCCTATCTTTCTCATCAATTCTTCTTCTTTTACATTGAAATTTCTTCCTTTTCTCTGTTGAATTCTTAACAGAACTGAAGTTCTGTTACACAATTACTTGCTCGAGGGAAATATTTGCAGGTAAGGGAATATATGAACTGGCCATTCGGTTCGAACTAGTACCCGAATGGTAAGCCTATAAATAGTAGGCGTCAGTAGTCAGTGAGGTAAGAAAGAAATCCTATAGTCCTTGCTTGTATCCAGGAGATCGAGCTTCTCTAAATGCTCTTTTATTCAATATCCAGTACTATTCAGCAAAAGCCTTAGTCAACTTTCCATTTTTATTTCATTGTTCCATAAAAACTCTTTGCGCACTCTACAGGCTACTTCGAGAGAGCCGTGATCTCCTAAACACAATAAATGTATTATACCAAATAATAATCGTCATGCATACTTCTTCATTAATAATCTCCCTTTAAATAGAAAAGCAATATTGATCGATTACAAAAATAACTAGTAATCAAAATACGACTCTTAAGCTATCTAACTGACTGACTGGGATTAAGACTGACTTTATTAATTCTAAACTAGGACTCTTAACTCTACTAAGAAGAATCGGAATCAAACTCTTTATTAGAGATTTATTCCTTATTGGACTATAAATACCAAATAATTATGATCACATCAGAGTCATTACAAGCGTTTCCATATATGATATTCAAGATGCATTAACTCTTTAAATTTCAACTCAACCAAACTCAATTTGATTCAATTGAGACGAACTCTTTTTGAGACAAAGAAACTGACAACGATTGTGGCAAAGTTCCCATCTTGAACTGATTATAGCACAATCTTTGAATAGAAAGGAATTGATATTGTTGTAGTCTGTTTTTGCATTGCATAGTATAGATGGGAAATCTTCTAAATCCATTTGCGCACAGAAAAAAAAATTCATATAGAGTTCGCAATTCAATTCAAACATTCCAACATAACGTGTTCTTTAATTCAATAAAACAATGAAACTTATGCAAAACCGGTAGATTTAGCTTCAAGAATAAACAAGCGAATGGGCGTAACGAAACAAGGATAAGGTAATAATCACCATCCATTTTTCATAACTGGCAATTCTTTCAGCAAGGTATCACCAATGCTAACATGAAAATCAGTTTACCATTTGCTACACATGAATCAAACTAAAATCCATATGATACTTTGCAAAAACTAAATCAGACAACACCTCAACTTCCCTCCATTCACTCGAACCACCCCAAGCATCTTGTGATTGCTTTACAGTCTCAGTAAGTAATCTGCAAATACAGAAAGAAAAACGATTATTTCCAATTAGCACTTCTGATACGAAATATATCTGTTTACGTCCATACATATGTACGTTATGCGTATATATGCAACTACTAGATAGCTATGATATGCACAAACGGTTGGATAGATCAGAAAAGCCCGTTTTCGACATGAATTAATTGGCGACTTACATATAGATATCAGCCTAAACTTGCTTATATTTTGTGCGTAGGTGCTGTCCATATGTTATTTCTTTTATTTTTTATTTTTTATTTTTTTTTCCCTTTTTGGTCGGACCATTTGGTTGAATTACGTAAACAGACTATCAAAATAATCGACGGTAATCATAAATAGAAACGTACATATGAATAATCGTATATGAAATAAGCGCACAGAGTAAGAGAGACAAAACAAAGAGGGGGAGGGCAAGGGCAAGGGCACGACCTCTCAATCTCCGAGTAAAGTTGAATTCCAGTTGATTCTGGTTGTTGTTTCTTTATGGAATCGTCAGAGTTGCAATAGATTCTGGTACGGCAGCGACGATTTCTAAAATTAACCGCCAAGTGAAGACGCCGATGATGGTTATCGGACAAGCCGTGGATGCGACTTTTTTGAGATTGAAAAATTAGCTTATTTGTTTCGTAATCATATAGTAGGGGATTGGGGTGCGATGTCCTTAGCCAAGCGGCCATCCCAGACTACCAGAGCGGAGTAAATTTCAAATAAAAAAAAGTACTGCCTCTCTCTCTGCCGCCCAAATTATGTCTATCTAGCGACAGACTGACAGTCTAACTCTCTCGCCCCTGGGCATCTTTTTTCTTTCTCTCTTCCGGCAAAATTACTAGCGCATTTTTTTTTTTTTTCCCAGCAAATATATATATATATATATAATATAATTAATATTTATGTTTGTTTGTGACTGTGCACACGTAACCCACTCCTAGTCAAAGTAGAACCGGTGAAGAAATTGGGATTGAAAACTCCAACAATTTACAGTGGGTAGTAAATACTTGGTGTAGATACCTGGGCAAGAGGGCAAGATTGAAGAAAGCATCCTCAGTTTTCAATATGCTCGTCTCTCCAGAACAAGTAGAGAGGAGGCACAAACAACCTTCCTCTTGTCCTCACGCTCTCCACCTACGCCTCTTGCTCCTAGGAGCGCTGATGGCGGCATTGATGGTTGCTATTGCCTCATTTTTCCGCGGCTCTGCCCACATTAATACCCTAAAGTTTGATATTGATTCGTCGGAAAGGAGCAGCAAATTCGTTATAGAGGAAAAGCCAGCCCCACCGCAATTCCCATTCCCCTCAAGTTTTAGCAGTGCAGATGCAGCACCTCCACCTTCAATAACCAAGACAATTGGTAATAAGGTAGACATAGAATCGGGTCCTTATCATAACTGGCAACTCTTTGCTCTAGATTTTCAGGAAATGAAGCGCAGTTTTAAGATTTATGTTTATTCTGATGCCTTCATGAACCAGTCCCATTCTCAGTCTTCTCCATTCTCTCCCATCTTCCTTCCGCACCCAAACCCATTCCATGCAGGACTAGGAAATTACTTCAGCGAACACATGTTTAAGGTGGCTCTTCTTCGAAGTTCCCTCATTACGCGCCATCCAGAGGAAGCCCATCTCTTTTTCTTGCCCTTTTCCATCAACCTTCTGCGGAATGACCCTCGTGTCCACTCCGAGGCATCCATCTCCGAATTTGTCACCCAATACACCACCAAGGTTCGCCGTGATTTCACATTCTGGAATTCCTCCGCCGGTTCTGACCACTTCTACGTATACTGTCATTCCGTTGGTCGAGAGGCCGCCTCTAGGCTTTATGATTTGCAAAACAATGCCATCCAGGTAACTTGCTCATCCAGCTACTTCCAGAGATACTATGTTTCCCACAAAGACGTGGGCTTCCCGCAGGTTTGGCCTCGCCCACATGAGAAAGCTCTTACTCCCCCGGATGCGAGGTACTCTTTCACTGCTATATTCTACTTGCTTTCATTGGGACTATGTCTTTTCTGTTCATTACATTATATGGGCAACTCAAACCATCAGCCATGCCACGACTATGCTTAGCTTCTTCTGATTATCACAAGTAGTGATTGGTGCACAACATTGTTGTCAACAATGTGACAACAATGTTGTGCAAAGATAATTTTTCGATTATCACAAAATGGGGACTCTGTCTTTTCTGTTCATTACTTCTGATTACGCAAAAAAATATGTAGTCCAGTTATTATTTTTTTTTTTAACGATCTAAATTGTCCCTAAAATTATTAAAAAAATAAAAATAATTGATTTTTTTTTTTAAAGGGGTGGGCCAGCCACCTTACTCATGAGCAGTGGTTTGGCCACCCCTTGGGGTGGCTGACGACTTTTTTTTTTTCAATTGTTTTTATTTTGAATATTTTTAAGGACAATTTAGATAGTTTAAATAAAAACTTCATGTGCACACAACTTTTATCGGCCGAAAGTGGTTAGGCCCTCTTTGAACCGAATTACCTAGCTTCGGGGAATTGTTTGACCACCCTCTTCATGGCCGTAGGGGTGGTTTGACTATTCTCAAAAATGATCTAGTGGTAGTTGACTCATTCTCTAACCTTTAAGGATGGTTTGACCACTCTTAAATTAGTTATGGGGTAGCCAAACCACCCCAAAGGGTTTTTTAGTTGTTTTTATTTATTTATTTATTTTTAATAATTTTAGGGTTAATTTAGATAGCTCAAGTAAAAATATTCATGTGCGAGTCATGTGTAAAAATTTTCCCTTTATTTTAATGCTAGATGCTATTGGATGATGTACTTTTTAACGGTTTGGTAGTCGGAGGAAATCATGTGTTACTTTTTTAAGTTTGGTAGTCTAAGTGTCAAAAAGATGATGGATTGGTACTTAGGCCACTAAATTTTAAAAAGTGATACTAAATCTCTCTAATTACCATATTGTTACAAGTTACATCATTTGCTAGCATGTGGTGTTAAAATGGACAAAATATGTCAGAAATGAGTTTTTTTTTTTTTTTACTTGAACTACCTAAGTATCCCTAAAAATTATGAAAATGAAAAAGGAAAATATGAAAGGGTGGCCAACTCAGTCATGAAGGAGTGGTTTGACCACCTTTTTTGACGAGTTTGAGGGTAGCCAAACCACTCCGGCAGCCTTTGTGTCAGTTGGCCACCCCTTTGACTAGTTCGATGGTGACCGAACTACTTACGCAACCTCTTGAGGTGGTTTGACCACCTTTTAGTTTTATTTTTATTTTTTATTTAATAGTTTTTAGCAATAATTTGGATAGTTTACATTTAAAAAAAAGTCACGTGTGGCATTTTTAGTATATTTTAATGTCACCTGCTAGTAAAGGGTGTAACTTATAAAGGAATGCGAGTTGAAAGGGGTTAAGTAATTTTTGAAAGTTTAGTTTTCTTTTTAAGTGCAGTAATTTGAGGGGAGGTTTACTGTTGTGTGACTTGTGTCCTTGCGGATGCCGGCTAGCCTAGCTGTTAAAAGGGCTATTAACCCTTTCTCTCCATTTTAATGATTTGGGTACCCAGGAAACCCATTCAAGAACAAGCAGTCAATCGCAACACTAAATTCCCTACAGTTGGTGTACAAATTGTGGATAGGGGTCACTACCAACTCAATTATCTGACTGATGACTCGGATCTACGTTTTACTGGATTATATCCAAAATTATTAAAATCATATAGATATTAGAACTCCTCTAGTAGCAGTATGAATTTCTAATCCTGTTTAAGCATATCAGGTTGTAGATTCATTGCAAATTCTAGATCAATTTGCTACAGGTATTTTTTGCGTGCTGTGACCAACAATTTTCTGCTGGTTTGTTGACATACAGACATAAACTTGTTTACTTTTCTGGACGTATCCAAAACTCTCGTATTCGCCAAGAGCTGATAGCTTTATGGGGAAATGATTCTTATATGGACGTTTTCTCTGGGAGTCCACCTTTCCCTTATGAAGAAGGGTTTAGGAGAAGCAAGTATTGCCTCCATGTTAAAGGTTATGAGGTGAACACTGCTAGGGTAAGTGATGCTATACATTATGGATGCATTCCTGTTATTATTTCAAACTACTATGAGCTTCCATTTGCTAATGTTTTGAACTGGAGCAAGTTTGCGGTTATCATCAACCAAGGAGAGATAGCTCTCACCAAAAAGAAACTGCTGTCAATAACAACGCGAAAGTACCTAAATATGTTCCGTAATCTGTGCCAAGTTCGGAAACATTTTTGTTGGCATAAAACACCAAGGGGCTTTGATTCCTTCCATATGACTGCTTACCAGTTGTGGCTGAGAAGAAACATAAATCGACTATCCCATTAATTCCCCTTGTTAGCTCAGGTGTTGATTTGCACTATAAATACTTAAAAGAGGGCCGTATGAAGTTTCACATTATAGCCGCATGCTGAAAACAGGTATTTTCTGCGTTTTCAATGGGCTCCATGCCGGTGGTTACATGAAGGGTCACGCAGTTCAGTATGCTCTGTTGGTCTCTGTATATCACTAGCGTAATACCCTGGTTAATACCTCATGTATCATGGGACGCATTACTTGAAAGATCTTTGATCTTGTTATTTTAGCCACCGATGGCACATTCAAGTACTTAATCATACGTCCTGTTTTTCTTTGATCATATTCAAGATCTTTGATCTTGTTATTTTATCATACGTCCTGTTTTTCTCACGCAAGACGTTTTCAAGTGCTTATTCAAAAGATGAATTTCACACCATCTCAATTGAAGTTATTTCCGTAACTAAAAATGAGAATTGCTGATTTCGCAGGCCGTTGCCCATCTTCCAATAATCTTACAAGTTAAATTGAGACTGTCAAGAAACCCCCACCTGTGATTCCCACCGACAAAATTAATTGATTCATTTGGCAGAAAGGTACATAATTTGGTTTAAAAAACTGACAAAATAATATATATTTTGATGAAAGTAACTTTTGTATCGAGGAAAATCAATCCGTACAAACACTAGCATATAAAATGCTAGAACCAACAATTACAACTTCCAGAAGGAAATCAAACTAGACAACTACACAGTTAGAGAGAAACACATCTAACAACCACAAGTACAGCAGAAAAAAAACCAGAACAGCAGCCGGATTCAGCTCCTGGTTTGAACAAAAAAAAAAAAAAACCAGCAAAACCAGGTCAAAGCAAACAACACACAGCAAAACAATGAATATTCTTCAAAATAGTAGTAATTTACTAGTTTTCTTCAAACATGTAATCATACGCTATAATACATGGGATTAATATTACATAGCGTCCTCAGCAGAGTGGGACTTGTACGTGCGTCTCCTCAGTTGAGACTCAGATGTGGGCTGCTGTAAAAATATTCTTGTTGGATCATTAGGATCAACGTATCTGCAAAATGATTAATAGATATTCAATCAATGATTTCTTTGTATTCAACTTGACTAGAGAAAAATACAAGAGAAGCGATTTCACGTACGCATGTCTCATCATTTCATCAACAGGAGTTTGTGCTGCTTGCAGAGGATCCAAACGAGGTTGTTCCCCCGAGTTAGATTGTTGATTGTATTGTCTCACTGAAGAGATCAAGTTAAAAAATAGTGGAACAAAGGTTCCACAGCCCCCTTCCTTGAACAAAATCTTGAATGAATGAGTGGAGTAAAGTGCCCTGTGCTGGCTTTCTGGAACTACCTGAAAGAAGTTAAAGAGATGGTCAGGATCTTGGAAATAGGAAAGGGTCATACTCATATCCAACAATTGTAGACCTCTCACTGTTTTCTTACAGGCTCCACTTGACCAGAAATATTGTTGCAGAAAAATATTGGTTGATTGAATTTTTCACCATGGACATAAAGCTGCAAAATAAACCATCCATGAATCAGTGAGACATCAATACATGGTCATAGATGAACACAGCCCGACACATCAGATTACAACCCAACCCCACAAGATGTTTCATCACAAGGCTTGAAACAAAACACAGAAATATTTGTTGGACCCCAACAAAGTCATGAATGAAGCTTCATCTGTAACCAAGCTCCATGTTACATTAAAGAGCAGCCGTTGTCAATTGTATAGACTTAAATAATGCAACTTCCTCCTTCCATCCATTTCCAAAAACAATGGTCCTAAATATCTCTATCAATGCTCACAAACTCCTCAACTTCATAAGATCCTACTTGCGATTACATTATCAATTACTACAAAAGCAACTGAGATAGTGGGCGATATGACCTTAGAAAGATAAATGACAATCTTCTCTACCTCTCCCCCATTTTTTTATTTTTTATTTTGTGTTGAAACAGCGCCTCGCTAAAACTATACATTCCTCCAGGCTAGTGTAAGGGATTAAAGTAGCCAGATCAGTAAAGTTGGGAACCAGGACGCAATGCTTCTCCCCCCCCCCCCCCCCCTCTCTCTCTCTCTCTCTCTCTCTCTCTCTCTCTCTCTCTCTCTCTCTCCATATGTTGACACTACTCATTAAAACCCTTTTTAAATTGTTTAATAAATGGGTCAATTTCGGATCAACTCGCTTAACCCGTATAAATTAAATTAGTTTTTTTTAAACAAATTAAAAAAAAAAAAAACAGAAGGCTAAAATTCATATAAATTCATTTTTAAAATTCACACACACACACACACACACACACACACACGCACACACACATATTGCATTTAAATTCATATACAGGTCGAAATGGGTCATGTTTGGGTCAACCTAACACGACTTGTTAATTAAATGGGTTGTGCGGTCGGGTCGGGTCAACCAACACAGCCTGTTTATTAAACGGGTTAAGTGGGTCGCGTTATGTCAGGGGTATGACCCATTTTTAACTAAATGGGTTGTGTTCGAGTTGACTCATATCAGGTTGGCCCGTGAGTCGACCTGATATAAACTCAACACGCTAACACGAATTGTCAACCCCATAAAACCCTCTCCATATGTTGACACTACTTCTTGTTAAAACCACATCATTTATCCTAAGTTAGCACCCAATTTGTTCCTTAGATCCCACATCCCAAACTAATGTCAACATAAAAAAAGCTTCAGAAAAAGCAAACTAAGCCCATGGAGTGTTATATTCAGACATCTCTGAACCAACTCCAAGGGGTAACAAAATATATAATAAGGGATGACTATTGTAGCCGCTATAGGAGGAAAGTTTGAAGAGAGATAACTGAAAGGGTAAAAGGATGTATTCTGAAGCAAAACCAACAACCAAAATTGAAAAGGGTAAAGAGCCAATCTCAAACAGGTCATTAGGTTTATAGCAACTTCTTTAGCTTCAAACAGAACTACAAAACCACGAGACATAGCAACAAAATGCACGCAGGAGAGGAATATACGGGTACATACCAGAGGCATATCAAAAGCAGTTAAGTTCCCAACAGGCTTGTTTGCAACAAAGACCATGCGTATATTGGACAAGTAGATTGTTCCCTTTGCTTTAAAGTGACCGCCATGAGACCTGATAATTCAAGGTGAGAGTCAGTTTAAAACTGGAATATTACACCATTAACTACCTCAGCATGAATAGTCACTTGGTCAGATGAGACTCGAGATACAATAGCACTGTCATCCCATGACAAGGACATACCAAATTAAGTCGTACTACAGAAGGTGAAATAACAAAAATTCACTCATTGTACGGTTGTACCCTCTCATTACATATCATGCTTGAATTAGGTCCATGATGAATGATGATGTGAACTCCACAACCAACCACACCCACATACCACTTCATTAGGTTCTAGCATGAAAGATGTTTTGCAAACTAACTAAAGATGAGAAAGTTCCAGAGTCTCTTACTGGAATTCAACTTAATAATAATAATCATTGTTATAACCCAATACAAGAAAATTACGATCCCAAGCTTAGTTCTTGCCAATTGGGTTGGTATATGGAATTTACCAAAGTAATTTTAAAGGTGGCTGCCTGTTTTAAAAAATATATAGGGAAAATACATTTAAGCCCGAACTTACACCTCATTTTCAATTTGCAAGATACACCATCTGTTAGTACCTCACGATCAAAATGGACAGAAAATACCACACTGCACTATTTTTTTACTTGAAATACTCAAATTAATCCTAAAATTTATTTATTTTTGATAAGTAATTTCTAATTAACACTAAAATTTATTAATGGTAAAAAAACAACAGAAGAAAGAGGAAGGCTAAGCCAAACCACACTCAACATAACTTTATTGTAAGGATTTACATGATCCAATTGAGGGTGATAGTGCCAGGCCAAGCAACATAACTGAAAAAGAGTGTGAGAAGATGCACACGAAAACCATTGGGTATGTCACAGACAATGGGTTGACCTTAGCGTGTTACATCATGTTTCTCAAGAGATGGATGCCTACAGTCTTTGTAAAAAATTGGAGGGTATATATGAGAGGAAGAAAACTAGAAATAAAGCTTTCGCAATTAGAAAGCTTGTGAATTTGAAGCTTCAGAGCAAAGGTCCGTTGCCGAGCATTTTAATGATTTACAAGACTTGGTCTCAATCAGTTGATCACGATGAAAATAGTGCTAGTCTGCTAGATGATGAGTTGCAAGCACTATTGCTTGAGAGTTGGGAGACTTTGTTGGTGTCATTTAGCAACTCTACTCTGAATGGTGTGCTACAACTGGCTATGGTTAAAGACATTTAATGAAGAAACCAGAAGAAGACACATAGGTAGGGATAACGCACAGGCTCTTGTTACAGAGAACATACGAAGAAGAAAGTGTGGCGATACTAAGGGGCATGGTAAATCCAGAAGTATCAAGTGCTTTTACTGCGATAAAAGGGGTCAATGGTGTTTACTAGATAACAGATTTGTTGCACACTTTACAAGACACAAGTAAAGGTGTGTGATGATGTAAGGAGCTCTTCTGGAGGTTCTATGTAATTACAGAGGAGAAGTAGAAGATCGTGAGTGACGAGTGGGTGACATGAGGCGCAAGGAGAGGAAACTGAGTTGGAAAGAGCTCGTCACCTGGCCAGTCAAGAATTAGTTGCATCTAGCTGTATCAAGTGTTTCTTACGTAATATAATACGTCATCGTTTTACATTTGTTCATTGTAACTGGGTAACTGATTCAGTAGAAAGAGAGGGAAAGTTGTATAAAGAGAGGAGAGGAAAAGAGAGAGGTATTGAATTGCTTACATTGGAGGAAGTGAGAATTCCATTCCATTACCTTCTTCTATCCGTAAAATCCCTAAGAGATCAATTGTTCTCTTACAAGAGGTATCAAAGCCCACGGTCCGCAACCAGTTTCATGAAAACACAATCAACATGCTGGAAAACAACAGGACGGATCAATCGCATGAATTCCAGCTTGCTCTTCTCAATATGCAAGTGGAGGTCAATTCTGTGAAAGATTCAATGAAACAATCTTACTAGTTGGAATGAATTTCTGAAAGCTATTAGAGCTAGATTTGGAAGGGATCTTATGATGATCCTATGGAAACTCTTACCAAACTACAACAGTCGGGGTTGTTTGAAGAATATAAAAGCCAATTTGAGGTTTTGGCTCATAGGGTACATGATTTACCAAAGCATCATAAACTCAGTTGTTTCTTAGGAGGATTCAAGCCTGAAATTAGGTTTCCAGTCATAATGTTTAATACACAAACTTTGGTAGATGCCAACACTTTAGCAAAAATTCAGGAAGAAAATATCTTGAATAATATTAAGAGTAACAGAGCTTTGTGGGTTCCAAACCACTATAGAAGCAACAATCAGGGAGGTTCGGCAGAAATAGCAATGGGGTTTAATAGAAATAGTGGCTTTGTGGGAAATAAGAGCCAGCTGCAAGGCAATCAAAGGTTGGGATTCATTCTCTCGATTAACTAGATTTGTCGTGGTGGATGGCTCCAAGATAAGTTTTTGGCATGATTTGTGGTGTAGGGAACGGCTCTCCAAGTAGCTTTTCCAGTTTTATTTGGTATTGCCCGTGTAAAGAATGCTGTTGTTGCAGATAATTTGGAGCATTTGGGCGACTCAATCTAGTGGAACGTGAGCTTCACTAGAGAGGCTCACGATTGGGAGGTGGATGTCTTTGTTTCTTTCTTCCAAGTGTTGCACTTAGTCAAAGTGAGCAGAGACAGTGAAGACAAGTTGTGGTGGGTCTCCTCCAAAAAATGAGTGTTCAAAGTCAAGTTCTTCTTTTACTCCTTAGCTAGCTCTGGTTGTCGCTGTTTTCCCTGGAAAAGTGTTTGGCGCACTCAAGCTCCCTCAAAGGTTGCCTTTTTTGTGTGGACCACGGCTCTTGACAAGATTATCACCCTGGACAACCTTAGGAAACGGCATCCTATCATGATAAACCCTGGACAACCTTAGGAAACGGCATCCTATCATGATAAACAGATGCTATATGTGTAATTGGAATGGGAAGTCCGTGGATCATCTACTTCTCCACTGCGATGTAGTTTCTATTTTGTGGAGTTCCCTCTTTAGTCGTATTGGGATGTCTTGGGTTATGCGCAGACGGGTTATCGACTTGCTTGCATGTTAGTAGTCCTCTGGAAGACTAAGGAGCACTGCGGTTTGAAAAATGGCGCCTATTGCCTCTTTTGGTGCTTATGGAGGGAAAGAAACAGTAGGAGTTTTGAGAACTGTAAAGTACCTTGGAAGAGATTCTTTCCTTGTTCTACCATTCCTTGTATTTTTGGACTACGGCTTATGTCCACCCTTTGTCCTTTTCTTTTCTTAACTTTCTCGCTCGCTTTTCTCTTTCTAACTAGGTGTTTTCCTTGTATACTCCTGTACTAAGGGGCTTCTTACGTTTTTTTTTTTCATAAGATTGGTTTTTTACATATATATATATATTTTTTTTTAAAAATAAAATAAAATGAAAGAGTTTTTCAAAACTCTCGTATGGGTGTTGCTTAGAACATAGGGGGTAGTTTGAATTTAGATAAAGCCTTAATTCCAGATCAAAAAATTTTCCAGGCTCAAATGGAGGAGAGAAGAAGGAAAGAGTTGTGTTACTCTTGTGATTCTAAGTGGAGTAGAGGTTGTATGTGCAGCTCCAAAACTCTTTATGATTGAAGAGTTAGAGGTGGAAGGTGAAGTTCCCTTACCTCAACAGTATCTGGAAGAAGATCATCCATGAGACCTTTGTATAGAAGATTCACCTAAGATCTCTCTTAATGCCATCACAGGCACTCCTAGCCCAAAAACTATGAGACTTGTAGGTATCTTAAAGAATCAGTAGGTGGTAATTCTTATAGATTCAGGCAGTACTCATAACTTTGTGGATTCTCAATTGGCTAAACTGCTGGGTGTTCAAGTTAAGGGTAGCAATACTATCAAAATCAGAGTAGCTAATGGTCAGGAGATTACTAGTCCTGGCATGAGCCATGAAGTTCCTCTAAAGATTTAGAAATCTGTGTTTCAAGTAGACTTACACATTCTGCCTTGGCTGGATGTGATGTTGTACTTGGGACTCAATGGCTGAGAATTTTATGCCATATTTTGGGGAATTTTGTGAGCCTTACTATGGAGTTTCAATATAGCAAAACTAAAAGCGTGTTGCAGGGTTTACAACAGGTTCCTCAAGTAAGCGAAGATGCTAATGCTTTCAAGTTATCTAATAAGAGGAAGAGATATGATACATTGCCACCCCAATACATAACTCCTGACCACCTTTGCCCACGTGACAACTTTTACTTTTACTTTTTTTTTTTTTTTAAGAAAAAAAAAAACTAGTTAGGGGACTACCTTGCCACATGGGCAAGGTGGTCAAAGAGTTGTCTTGGGGTGGCAAAAGATCATATCTCTAAGAGGAATAAAGGAGTGTTAATGCAGCTGATGGAATCCAAAGACAACACAACTATCGAAGCTCAGGAGGAAGATTGGCAGCTAAAAGTACAAGGGCCTTTCGACAGAATATCAGGATATTTTCCTTGAGCCAAAAGGACTACCACCCAACAGATCCCATGACCATTCAATTCCACTCATGGAAGGAGTCAGCCCAGTTTCGATAAGGCTATAAAGATACCTTTTTTTTTTTTCTATCAAAAGGAGATTGAGAAAATAGTAAAAGACTTGCTGCAATCCAGAGTGATTAGGCACAACAACAACCCATTCTCATCACCAGTTCTCTTAGTTCAAAAGGCATATGGCACTTGGAAAATGTGCATGAATTATAGATCACTCAACAAGGTTATAATTAAAGATAGATTTTCAATACCTATCGTAGATGAGTTGTTAGATGAACTGTGGGGGGGCTAGCATTTTCTCAAAATTAGACTTAAGATATGGTTATCATCAGATCCGGGTAATGGAGGATGATATACCTAAAATTGCATTTCGAACCCATGAAGGCCACTATGAATTTTTAGTGATACCCTTTGGGCTAACTAATGCTCCATCAACCTTCCAAAGTCTAATGAACCATGTCTTCACCTTACCTCAGGAAGTTTATCCTAGTATTTTTTGATGATATACTAGTGTTCAGTTCTAATGAGGTAATCCACAAAAAACGTCTGCAAATCACTCTAGATATCTTGAGGAAATCTATTGTTGCTCCCTTGACAGCAATGTTAAGGAGAATGCTTTTTGTTGGGATGATAGTGCCAAGGAAGCTTTTCAGAACCTTGAAATAGCTGTTACTCATGCCCTAGTCTTGACTTTACTTAATTTTGCACAACCCTTTGTTATAAAGTGTGATGCTAGTGGGTTAGGAGTGGGAGCTATACTGATGCAAGCTAATAGGCCCATTGCTTATTTCAGTAAGGAATTGAAAGGGAGAGCCCTACACATGTCAACATACGAAAATGAATTGTTTGCCTTAGTTACAATTATTCAAAAATGGATGCCATATCTCCTAGGTCAAGCTTTCATCGTGAGAGCTGATCAACGGAATTTGAAATTCTTACTAGAATAGAAGGTTGAGTCTCCTTTCCAACAAAAATGGATTACAAAGTTGTTGGGCTATGACTTCATTTTGGATTACAAAAAAGGAGTAGAAATGCCTTGTCGCGAAGGGAAGGTTGGGAAGAAGAAGCAACTCTGTTGTACCTATCAATACCAACAACAGATTGGGTTGCAAACTTGAAAAACCAGTATCAACAGGATCCAGAGTTGGCAAAATTGTTTACCAAGTGGCATGACAACTCCTTAGACACCCAGAAATTTTCTCTTAAAGAAGGTCTTCTTCTCTATAAGGAGAATTCATGTTGGTGGCTGTCACCAGCTTAAGAAAAGTCCTGCAGTTTGTGCATAGTGATCCTATTACAGGGCACTTTGGTTATGAAAGAACTATGCAGAGGGCTAAAAGAGATTTCTACTAGAAAGGTATGAAGAAAGATAAGTTTATCAGAAAATGTGCAGTTTGTCAACAAAATAAAAAGGAAACACCTCGCCAGCAGGGTTACTTCAACCTATTCGTATTCCTTTTTTTTTTGATAGGTAAAATAACGAGATAGCATTAAAAGCGTAAAGGCGCCCCAAAGCATACACGGAGTATACAAAAAGGACACCAAAACAAAAGAAAAAAGAGAGCAAAGAAAGAAACCCGAAAAAACCCAAGAAAAATTACATTAAATCCCCAATCTCTTGCCTCTAAACCTGCTAGATCCCACACCCCTAGCATCGAAATTGATCGGGCATTCTAAATTCTTGACCTCTCTATTCATTTTTTTCTTAGAAGTAGATACCGAGTTCTGCCCCTCATCCACCAATGTCAAGAAATCTAGAAAACCCTCCTTAGACCCCATATAAGAAATCCCCATTGTGCTAAAACACAACTTAGCATCTTTCACTGCCTTGGTGTGAACAACCCCACCCTCCAGGCCATCCCCCGACAAATTCTCACCCAACTTGCATTGCTGATCCCTCCAAGACATCCCAGGTAGAAACTGGGGAGAACGCTCAACCACCGAGGAGAACGGTCTTGGAGGAGACACAGCCCAATTATACCCACCAAAAAAGCCCTTCTGCAACGAATTCGGGAAGAGAGGGCCCTGACCACGACCCATGCTAAAACACGAACTTGGACCCGGACCCGAATCCTGGGCAGTGCCCACCGCCAATTCCGGAGCAAGCCCACTGCACAGAACCACCTTTTCCTTAGCGACCGGAGCCACCAGAGGAGAAGCCTCTGGCGAAGGAGCAGAATATAGTCAGACATATCCTTGGATTTTGGATAGTCTAACCACCACCACAAGAATTACAGAATACCCTTGAAAACTGTGTGCATTCTGTTTCCTCCATACACACTATTTCAAACACAATGGAGCCATTTACCAAATCGGTATCAATGTCCAGTTGCCCTTTTGCCCCCTCCAACTTCCCAAACATATCTTTCACCGATCGCGGCATTACCCACACCACACCAAACAGCTGTAGGATCATACTCCACAACTCTGTAGTAACCATATAATGCAGGAACAAATGATCAATGGACTCTTCGGAAGTCTTAGACATGTAGCACCACTCCATCACAATAATGTTCCTCTTTCGTAAATTGTCCAAAGTTATGATTTTCCCTAAAGTTGCCGTCCACACAAAGAAAGCCACTCTCAGGAGAACCTTAACTTTCCAAATACTTTTCCATGGAAACGAAGACTATAGAACTAGATAAAACCTCATAGTAAGACTTTACTTCAAAGGATTTTCTTCACCCAGGAATCCAACAAATTGTATCTTTGCCTTCCCTCCAACTTTAAGAGAATACAACATCTCAAAAAATCTACTAACCTCTTCCATCTCCCAATCATGAACAGGTAGAATAAATAAAACATTCCATAGAATTGTGCCATTATGTCTTTGCATATTTTCCGCCACCCAAGCATCCTTGCCACATGCAATAAGAAACAGCTATGGAAAAAAAGTCTTCAAAGGTAACTCCCCACACCACACATCATGCCAAAACAAGACTTTCGAAACACCCCCGACCTCATATCTCACATGAGTTGTAAAAGCATCCCAACCCCTCCTAATACATTTCCATACTCCTACTCCAAACGAACCCCCAACCTCCTTAGAGCACCACCCACCCCTCATACTTCCATTTTGATAGTCACCACCTTTCTCCAAAAAAATCCCTTTCCAAAGCAAACCTCCATAGCCATTTACCCATCAAAGTTCTATTATATCGAATCATATTTCTCCTTCCTAATCCCCCTCGAAACCTTCCGAGAACAAATCGTAAGCCAATTAACCAAATGAAATTTAAATTTATCTCCAATACCACTCCAAAAGAAATCTTTTTGAAGTTTTTTCCAAACGATTAGCCACTCCCATTGGAATAGGGAAGAGAGACAAAAAAATATGTAGGCAAACTCGAAAGAGTGCTATTAATCAAAGTTAACCTCTCACCCTTAGATAAATACAATCTCTTCCACCCCACTAATCTATTTTCCATCTACTCAATAATACTATTCCAAATATGAGAGTCCTTATACTTAGCACGCAACGGAGAACCCAAATACTTTATAGGAAGCGAAGCCATACTGCACCCAAGAATGCTAGCCAACTCCTCCACATCCCCTACCTCACCTACAGGAACAATCTCAGATTTAGACAAATTGATTTTCAGCCCCGAGACCGCTTCGAAACATGGCAGTAAACATCTCAGATCTCAGAATTGGTCAGCACTAGGATCACAAAAGATCAATGTATCATCTGCAAATAATAAGTGAGACACCATCATAGCCTCTTGCGATTGCGATCCTACTGAGAACCCAGAGAGTCGCCCATTGTCCACCGTGCAAATAGCATCCAACTGAAAGCCTTCATCACCAACACAAACAGAAGCGAAGACAAAGGATCCCCTTTTTATAAACCCCGGGAGTTACTAAAAGGCCTTATAGGCGACCCAATGATAATGATAGAGAAAAAAACAATTGAAATACAATGAGCAATCCAGCCTCGCCATCTAGCCTCGCCATCTCTCTCCAAAACCACATTTCTCTGATAGAACTAATATATTAGGTTGTTAAACCGTGCTCTATATATGAGCTTTCATTGAATATAGATAGGAGAATTACACGAGATTATCATAAACAAGAACTCCTATACATAATTGATCTAGGACTTCTTTAGCTCTCAACTAACTAGAATACAATTGATCTTATATCACTAACTTCAGACTATGACTCCGAATAGAATTAGGACTCTTCTCAATAGTCTTCAAATTGTATTGTGCTGCACAAGACTCGTAGTTGGAATTTGAGTCTTGTGGAGATGTGTTAATACCCTCCTTCAAGATCAACGGGGGAGATCACATGTTGAGCTTGTAACAAAAGTGATGAAACTTGGCAGAAACGAGTGGCTTTGTAAGGACATCAGCAGTCTGATCTGAACTGGGAACAAAACGAACAACCAAAGATTTATCAGCTACACGGTCACAGACAAAGTGGAAGTCAATTTCCACATGTTTTGTATGGGCATAAAAAACCGGATTAACTGCCATGTAGGTGGCACCAATATTGTCACATCAAAGAGTTGGTAGAGTTGAGTGAGTGATTCCAAGTTCATGAAGTGCACAAATCCAAAGTAGTTCAGCTGTAGTATTGGCAATAGCTTTATATTCGACTTTAGTAGATGATCTTGAAACAGTCGGTTGTTTGCTTGAGCTCCAAGAGATTAAATTAGAATCTAGAGAAACACAGTAGGCACCTGTAGAGCGATGATCATCGGGACATCCAACCCAGTCTGCATCGGAGTATGCTTGTAATGTATTAGAAGAGTTGTGATGAAGAAGGAGACCATGAGAAACTGTATGCTTCAAGTATCGAAGAATTCTTTTAGCTGCTTGCCAATGAGGTTTGACAGGACGATGTATGAATTGACACACACGGTTGACTACATAACTTAGATCTGGCCGAATGAGAGAGAGATACTGTAAGCATCTGACTGTACTACGGTAGAGTGACGAATCTTCCATTTGATCACCTGCAAAAGCTGAGGGAGATGAGGAAGAAGCCATTGGAGAGGTGATCGATTTTGCTTCATGCATATTTGTTTTCTTCAAGAGGTCAATGATATAACGACGTTGAGAAAGTAGAAATCCAGAATCTAGCTTGAGTACTTCCACACCAAGAAAATAATGATGATCGCCTAAGTCTTTGATAGCAAAATCTGCACTAAGAAGCTGTAAAAGTTCGGTAATAGTTGCCTGATCTGAAGCGGTGATGATTATATCATCAACATAGATAAGAAGATACATAGTGATAGTCTTGGTGAGATAAATAAAGAGAGAAGTATTAGCTTTAGAACCCACAAAGCCGAGTTGAAGTAGCTTGTTACTAAGTCTTGAAAACCAGGCTCTTGGGGCCTGTTTGAGGCCATAAATCGCCTTTTGAAGCTTGCAAATATGTTAAGAAAAAGTAGGATGAACAAAACCTGGTGGTTGCACCATATAAACATCTTCAGAAAGAAACCCAGAGAAAAGCATTCTGGATATCAATTTGCTTCATTGGCCAGTTAGTGGAATAAGCAAGAGATAGGACTGTCCAAATCGTAGTAGGCTTCACTACAGGGCTGTAAGTCTCTCCATAATCTACCCCGGCCTGTTGATGAAAACCTTTTGCAACAAGCCGAGCTTTATTTCTTTCTATGGAACCATCAGCCTTTCACTTGCATCCCAAAATATTTTGAGAAGGATGGGGAGGAACAAGTGACCAAGTCTAATTTTGGAGAAGAGCATTGAACTCGGTTTGCATGGCATTTCACCATTTTGGAATATGGACAGCATTGGAGTAGCATGTTGGTTCAAGATGGGCAGGAGAAGATGCTGCCACTAAAGCTTGAGGAACTAGATACCAAATTCTACCATCTGTGAGTTGCCGTTGCTGGACAATGTTGTTCATTGATCGAGTTCTTATAGGATGTACTTGAGCAGGAGGCTGATTTGCATAGGAATTGGAACAAGGCATATTGGGAACTGCTGGAGAATTATTTGAAGAACTAGGGGATGATCGGGAGTGAGAAGAAGAAGAAGATAAAGTAGGAGGATCCAGGGGACATATAGTGGTAGGAGGAGGAAACAATAATTGAGGAAGTACAATAGGAAGAGAAACGCTTGAAGATTCGGGAATAGGAGAGGCCTTGGAAAAGGGGAACCGGTCTTCATGAAAGATGACATCTCTTGAGATGTACATCCGGCCGGTTTCTAGATGGAGACATTTATAACCTTTGTGATGTTGGCTATACCCGAGAAAGACAAATTCCTCTAAATGTGGAGAAAATTTGTGAGTTATAGGGACAAAGATTTGGATAGCAAGCACACCTAAAGATTTTTAGGAAAGTGTAGTCGGGTGTTGTATGAAAAAGTATTTCAAAGGAAGATTGATTTTGTAACAATGGAGTTGGCATGCGATTAATGAGGTAGCATGATATAAGACAAGCTTCATCCCGATATTTTTGGGGAAGATGGCTGTCAGTGAGCAACGCCAATGTGGTATCAATGAGATGTCTGTGTTTACATTCAACACATCCTTGTTGTCGATGTGTATGAGGACAAGAGAGACGATGAGTAATACCAACAAATTGAAAATATTTATAAAAATTACGATACTCACCACCCCAATCAGATTGAACACTTATAATTTTATGATTAAGTAAACATTCAACCATGACTTGAAATTGAAGAAAAGTGGGCATGACATCAGACTTTGCTTGAAGAGGAAAAACCCATGTATATCTAGTGAAAACATCAATGAACGAAACATCATAACAATTTCCATTAACTGAAATAGTTGGGGATGGTTCCCATACATCAGAATGAATTAATTGTAAAGGTTTACAAACTGTAGAAATAAATGGATAAAATGGCAATTGATGTCCTTTGCTTGAGCAAATGCTGAGCAAAAAGGATGTGCCTTATTGGAAATAACTGGAAGTTTAAACTGATACAGGACACATTGAACGGTGCGAAAAGCTGGATGACCTAAGCACTTGTGCCAAGAGGCCGGAGTGGTGCGTTCACCAACAAGAGCTTGATTTATTGACGACGATGACAAACTAGAGGGAGAAGGAAGCAATTGATAGAGGCCATCTTTAAGGTGCTTGTGATGAAGAAGAAGCCCGGTTTGTTTGTCCTTGATCAAAAAATAAGAAGAGTGAAATTCAAAGAAAACGGAATTGTCAATGGCAAATTTTCTAACGGACAAAAGATTTTTACAAATAGAGGGGACATGAACAAGTTGATTTAAGATGAACTTACGATGAGACAATGGAAGAAAAGCAGTACCAGTATGAGAAATATTCAAACCTGTTCCATTGCCTATGCGGATTTGGTCCTAGCCGTGGTACTCCTCTTGAGCTAAGTTGAGATTCTGAAGATGTGCGGTGAGTTGCACTGGTGTCGGGATACCAAAAGTCTTCGACTGGCAATACCGGTGTGGAGTAATAACCTTGGGGATTGGACGGCTGGTACGACTCGGGCTGTTGGGACGACTCAGGTGGTTCCTGTCGGTAGTAACAACAGACAGTTGAGTGACCGAGCTTGCCACAAATTTGACAGGTAGGCCTAGAAGATGCTGCATTCGGGGAGAAATAGGAACCGCGTCCTCTGTTGCTGTTGAAAGACCCATGTCCCCGGTTGTAAGGACGACCGCCACGACCACGGAAACCTCGACCGCGAAAATTTGAATTGCGGGTGGTGATGTTCGCAGCAGGTGGGTAAACATCAATGATTGGGATTTGTTGTTCCAGTCGCATCTTATGAGCAAGTAAGTAGTCGTAAAGTTCATCAATGGACAGTGGGTCGACTCTAGTTGTGACCGACGTCACAAAAGGGTTGTATTCGGAGCCGAACCCTTTGAGGAGAAAAGATACACTCTTAAAATCATTGAGACGCTGTCCGGCGGCTGCAAGGGTGTCACTAAGCGTCTTGATGGTTTGAAAATACTCGGTGATCGAGTTGTTGCCCTTCTTGACCGTTGCGAGCTGGAAGTAAATTTGCCTGACCCGAGCACGAACTTGAGACGCGAAAATGGTGAGCAGCGTGTTCCAGAGAGATGAAGCCGAGGGAGAGCCAACCGCATGGATGACATAAGGCTCAGACAGTGTAGAAATCAAAATACTAAGAATCATCTGATCCCGTTGATTCCAGGCGAGGAAGTTTGGGTTGACGACGGTGGCAGGAGCTCTGGCCGCAGGGCTTGGATTCAGAATCGTCTGGGTAGGAGGTAGAGAAGAACCATTGAGGAAGCCATAAGCGTCTTGGCCTTTGATATAGGAAAGAATCTAAGTTCGCCAGGCCATGAAGTCACCTTTGGTGAGTTTGATATTAAGGTTATGGTTCATATTTGGAACTGAATAAATGACAATGGGCTGGACGGGTGGTGGGGGATGCTGTGAAGCATGGGAAGCTGCCGATGTGGCAGAGGATTTGGAGTAGGAAGAGGCCATGGATCACGATGTTTGTCGATGATTTGGCTCTGATACCATGATAGAACTAATATATTAGGCTGTTAAACCGTGCTCTATAGATGAGCTTTCATTGAATATATATATATATATAGGAGAATTACAGGAAATTATCATAAACAAAACTCCTATTCATAATTGATCTAGGACTTCTTTAGCTCTCAACTAACTAGAATACAATTGATCTTAGAACTCTTAACTTCAGACTTTGACTCCGAATAGAATTAGGACTCTTCTCAATAGTCTTCAAATTGTATTGTGCCGCACAAGACTCATAGTTGGAATTTGAGTCTTGTGGAGTTATGTTAATACTCTACAATAAATAAAGCAGAAACTCCCAATTGACATGATCATATGGCTTCTCCAAATCCAATTTACAAATAATGCCTGGCATCCCAAATCGAATCCTGCTATCCACACATTCATTAGCCACCAATGCAGAATCCAGTATTTGCCTTCCCTTGATAATAGCAGTCTGAGAATGAGAAACAATCTTCCCCAGCATTGACTTCAACCAATTTGCTAGAACCTTGGCAATGATTTTGTACATTCCACCTATTAAACTTATGGCCAACCTCCTCCTCGATTGCTGTCTTATATTCCAGGCACTACCAAGGTGGATGCAGTAGATGAAGTGCTTCATAGCAAGGAGTAGATTTTGATTCTTTTGCAACAAGCACAACAAAGGATGAAAACAACCCTGTCAACAACACACAAGCACAAGAAAGAGTGATGTTATTTCTGTCAATGGACAGCACAGCTGTCCATAATTGTTCATTATTTCTTTCCTTATTTCTCCATCTCTTATTTTTGTATAGTTGGTATATATATATTTGACCGATTATGGTTTGTACGTATAGGGCTAGAATCATGCGGGACTTTATTTTTTCCATGTATAGCATTCATGTAAAGTCTTTATAATAGAGAGAACTCAAGGCTAAATTCAGCCATTCACATAATATTTTGTCATGGTATCAGAGCCCAATTACTAAATTTTTTGCTTCCTGATTTTTTTCGGTTATCGGCTTCTCGGTGGTTTCTCGGTGGTTCTCGGTAGTTTCTTGGTTTCTCGGTGGCTTCTCGGTTTCTCGGTGGTTCTCGGCCTCAGTCTCTCGAAACCGTTTTCTGCAGCTTGGGTTGGTGGTTTCGGCAGTTTGTGTGGTTCTCGGTGGCTTTCTCGGCACTTCTCTGGGCAACAGTGTGGATTGTCCCTCTCAGTGGAGTTCTCGGCAGAATCTTTCTTCTCGGTAGAAGTCTCTGTTTCTTCTCTATGGATTCAGCTCCTGTGTGTGTTAAGTTTACTGGCACCAATTATGCTACCTGGGCATTTCAGTTTGAGTTCTTTCTCAAGGGCAAGGCGCTTTGGGGTCATATTGATGGCACGGATGTTGACTCATCGTCAACTTCTGAAAAATCTAAGGCTGACGGGTCTTCTCCGTCCTGGGCTGTGCTTGATGCCCGTATCATGTCCTGGCTTCTTGGTTCAGTGGAGCCTCATATTGTCACTCACTTGCGGCCTCATCGCACTGCTCAAGCTATGTGGGCTTATTTGAAGCAGGTTTATCATCAAGTTAATGATGCTCGTCGTTTTCAGTTGGAACATGAAATTGCCATGTTTCAGCATAATAGCCTTTCCATCCAAGATTATTACTCGGGGTTTTTGACTCTTTGGCACGAATATGCGGCCTTGGTTACTGCGGACGTTCCTGCTGCCGCTCTTTCTGCTATTCAAACTCTTCACGCCACTACACAGCGTGATCAGTTTCTTATGAAACTTCACCCTGAATATGAACCTGTTCGGTCCTCTTTACTGAATCGCTCTCCGGTTCCCTCTCTTGATGTTTGTTTTGGTGAGTTACTTCGTGAAGAACAACGTCTTAGTACTCAAGTTATTTTGGAGCAATCTCATGGCAGTTCTGGGGCTGCCACTGTGGCCTTCTCTGCCCAAGGCCGTGGACCACCTATGCATTCTCGATCGTTGCAGTGTTTTTGCTGCAAGGAGTCTAGGCATATTGCTGTTAATTGTCCTAAGAAATTTTGCTCTTATTGCAAGAAGAAGGGTCACATTATCAAGGAATGTCGTATTCGTCCCTCGAATCGTCCAGCCCAGGCATTTTAGACTTCAGTTCTTGCCACGCCTACTGCTGCTCCTGCCGCCCCTCCTGCACCAGATTTTTGCACTCCAGAAATGGTCCAACAGATTCTGATCTCAGCCTTATCTGCAATGGGGTTTCAAGGTAAACATTCCCCTAAACTCTGGTATGTGGACTCGGCCGCTTCTAATCACATGACTCCTACTCACACCGCTTTGCGCCATGTTCGGCCCTATGCTGGTAACTCTATTATTCAGACTGCCAATGGCAGTTCTCTGCCAATAGCTGCTGTCGGAGATGCCTCTTCTACACTCACTGATGTGTTTCTTGCTCCTCAGCTTTCCACAAATCTTATTTCGGTTGGCCAATTAGTTGAAAACAATTGTGATGTTAAATTTTCTGGTGATGGTTGTGTTGTGCAGGACCAGGTAACGGGGGAGCAGATCGCGAAGGGACCTAAAGTGGGGCGCTTGTTTCCACTAATTTTACCTGTTCCAGTTTCGTCTCCAGTTTCTTCTATTAAGTCTTTTGCTTGTAATAATGTTTCCGATCTTAGTATGGTGTGGCATCGTCGTTTGGGCCATCCCAATACTCAGATTTTATCTCATGTATTGAATTCTGGTTTGCTTGGTAATAAAAACAGTTCTTCTTTCTCTCTTGAGTGTGATTCTTGCAAACTTGGTAAAAGCAAAATTCTTCCATTTCCTTTGCATGCTAGTCGGGCATCTCGCTGCTTTGAACTTATCCATAGTGATGTTTGGGGTCCTTCTCCAGTGAGTTCACATGAGAAATTTAAATACTATGTGACGTTCATTGATGATCATAGCAGATTTACTTGGGTCTATTTTCTTCGCTCTAAATCTGAGGTCTTTCGTATTTTTACTGAATTCTTTGCATATGTGCCAATCAATTTTCTTCTTCTATTAAAACATTACGCACCGATTCTGGTGGTGAATATTTGTCTACTGAGTTTCAGGCTTTCTTGGCATCTAAGGGTATTCTTCATCAACGTTCATGTCCCTCTACTCCTTAACAAAATGGAGTAGCCGAACGTAAAAATCGTCATCTTCTTGATGTGGTACGTACTCTCTTGTTAGAATCTTCTGTTCCGTCCATGTTTTGGGTCGAGGCTATGAAAACTGCTACTCACTTGATTAACCGTTTACCTTCTCAAGTTCTACATACGGAGTCTCCCTATTTCCGCTTATTTGCTAAGCAACCTAGTTATGATAACCTTCGTACTTTTGGTTGTGTCTGCTTTGTTCATTTACCTCCTCATGAGCGACATAAATTGTCTGCTCAATCTGTCCGTTGTGCTTTCTTGGGATATAATGTGTGTCAAAAGGGATTTGTTTGCTATGATCCTATCTTACGTCGTACTCGTATTTCTAGGAATGTTATTTTCTTTGAAAACCAACATTTCTTTCCTGTGTCCTCTCTGTCATCGTCCTCTATTGTGGTTCTTCCCTCCTTTGAGGAGTGGCTCTCAGATCTTCCTCCTCTCAGTTCCCGATTTAAACCAGGTATTGTGTATACAAGACGCTCCCGCCCACAGCCTCTTCCGGTCGCTCACTCGGTATCTGATCCTACCGCGCTCCAGATTCAGCCCGTGGCAACATCTTCTGAGCCTTTGGTTAGTCGCTCTTCTCGAGTGTCTGTACCTCCGGATAGGTATGGTTTTTTCTTCTTCTAGTGCTGACAGTTCTATTTCAGCCCTTACTGCTACATTGGCCACTTTTGATATTCCCAACTGTTACTCACATGCTGTCAAGCATGATTGTTGGCGACAAGCTATGCAGGAAGAGATTGCTGCTCTAGAGGCTAATCACACCTGGGACATTGAGCCCTGTCCTCCTACTGTTGTGCCCCTGGGATGCAAATGGGTTTACTCAGTCAAAGTTCGATCTGATGGAAGTTTGGACCGTTACAAGGCTCGGCTTGTTGCTCTTGGAAATAATCAGGAGTATGGTGTCAATTATGAAGAGACTTTTGCTCCAGTGGCTAAAATGACAACTGTTCGTACGATTCTTGCCCTTGCTGCTTCTAATGATTGGCCCCTACATCAAGTGGATGTTAAGAATGCTTTTCTCCATGGGGATCTGAAAGAATGTATTTACATGAAGCCACCTCCAGGCTTGTTTTCATCTTCGACTTCACATGTGTGTAAGCTTCGTCGCTCCCTTTATGGTCTCAAACAGGCTCCGAGGGCCTGGTTTGATAAATTTCGCACCACTTTATTGCAATTTTCATTCAAGCAGAGCAAGTATGACACCTCTTTGTTTCTTCGGAAATCGGACATGGGTATTGTTCTTCTCTTGGTCTATGTTGATGATATTGTGATCACTGGTTCCGATTCTATTTTACTTGACCAGCTCAAAACTCATCTCTCGGGGTCCTTTCATATGAAAGATCTTGGGTCTCTCACATATTTTCTTGGTCTTGAGGTGCATCGTGGTCCCTCCGGCATTTCCCTCAATCAACATAAGTATGCTAGTGACTTGGTGGCTACAGCTAGTCTTCAAGAGGCTTCTTCTGTTGATACTCCCATGGAATTAAATGTCAAGCTTCGCAAAGAGGAGGGTGACTTACTTGCTGATCCCAGCCTATACCGGCAGTTGGTGGGCAGCCTCGTTTATCTCACCATTACTCGACCAGACATTTCCTTTGCTGTTCAGCAAGTCAGCCAGTTCCTTCAGGCTCCTCGTCATCTACATTTGACTGCTGTTCGAAGAATTATACGCTATGTTCGCGGTACTTCTGCCCGTGGTTTATTCTTTCCTGCCAGGAATTCTACTCGTCTTGCCTCTTATAGTGATGCTGATTGGGTTGGTTGTGCGGATACACGTCGCTCTATCACTGGTTGGTGTGTGTTCTTAGGTGATGCCTTGATCTCCTGGAAAAGTAAGAAGCAAGACAGAGTCTCTAAGTCATCTACGGAATCTGAGTACCGCGCTATGTCTCTTGCTTGCTCAGAAATTATTTGGCTTCGTGGTTTGCTTGCTGAATTAGATTTTATTGAGACCGACCCTACACCTCTATATGCCGATAATACCAGTGCTATTCAGATCACGGCCAATCCTGTCTATCATGAGCGCATCAAGCATATTGAAGTGGACTGTCACTCTATCAGGGAAGCCTTTGAAGCTAGGATTATCACTCTTCCACATATTTCCACTGATCTCCAAATTGCGGATATTTTCACCAAGGCGCTCACCCGTCATCGACATTGCTTCCTAAGTGGCAAATTGATGCTTATTGATCACCCTGCATCAATTTGAGGGGGGCTGTCAATGGACAGCACAGCTGTCCATAATTGTTCATTATTTCTTTCCTTATTTCTCCATCTCTTATTTTTGTATAGTTGGTATATATATATTTGACCGATTATGGTTTGTACGTATAGGGCTAGAATCATGCGGGACTTTATTTTTTCCATGTATAGCATTCATGTAAAGTCTTTATAATAGAGAGAACTCAAGGCTAAATTCAGCCATTCACATAATATTTTGTCAATTTCAATTTTCTCCACTTTTAAATCTTATGTTGAACGGTTCTTTAATACCAAAATTAAAGCAATTCAATCCGATTGGGGTGGTGAATATCACCCTGTCAACAAACTCCTCCACCAAATTGGCATTCAGCATTGTGTGTCTTGTCCCCATACTCACCAACAAAACGGTGCTATCGAATGGAAACATCGGCATATTGTCGAAACCGGTCTAGCACTGCTCTCTTATGCTCATTTACCCTTAAAATTTTGGGATGATGCTTTCTCCACTACATGCTACCTCATCAATCGCATGCCCACATCAGTTCTGAAAAATTATTCCCCATTTGAAACACTTTTCAAATGCTCTCCGGATTATACCTTCTTACATACTTTTGGATGCCTTTGTTAGCCCAACTTACGTCCCTATAATTCAAACAAGTTTCAACCAAGATCTGTCCCTTGTTTATTTCTAGGCTATAGCCCTCTTCACAAGGGCTACAAATTCCTACACTTGCCCACTAATCAACTCTAAATTTCCCGAGACATCATTTTCACTGACTCTGCATTTCCATATACGTCTACCTTATCCCCACTTGAGTCTAATTCTTGTAATCCTAGGCAGCAATTCTCCTTGCCTATTCTCATACCTCAGTCGGCTGCACAACTCCCACAACCTGTCATAGAGTCCTCCTCTCCCCATTCCTCTCAGTCTCTGCACTCTGCACCAATGCAGCCCCTCTCTTCAACTTCTTCTAGCTCTGCTGAGTCACCATCTCCAACTGAAATTTCAGCATCTCCCTCTCCCCCTTCAGTTCCACTTGCATCCTTACATCCCATGGTCACTCGTGCTAAAAATAACATATCCAAGCCTAGAGAATTTATAGATGGTAGAGTTCGGTATCCTCTTTCGAGAGCCCTGCTTGCCGAGTCCTCAGCTATAGAGATGGAGCCTAGTCATTCTACAGCCGTGAAAGACAAACATTGGAGAACATCCATGAACACTGAATTTAATACTTTACTACAGAACCAGACTTGGACCTTAGTTCCTCCTGATCCGGCCTCCAATATAATTGGCTGAAAATGGGTCTTTTGGATCAAAAGAAAAGTTGATGGATCGATTGAAAGGTATAAAGCAATGTTAGTTGCAAAGGGATTTCATCAACAACTGGGCATTAATTATGGTGAAACCGATAGCCCCGTGATCAAACCTACTACGGTATGCATTGTCCTATCAATTGCTCTCTCCAATGGCTGGCCCATTCATCAAATTGACATACAAAATGCCTTTCTTTATGGAGACATTTTTGAAGTGGTATACATGTCTCAACCCCCCGGCTTTCCTCACCCTCAGTTTCCCAATCATATGTGTAAACTTCAAAAGGCCTTATATGGCCTGAAATGAGCCCCAAGAGCTTGGTTCTCCAGGCTTAGTGGTAAACTATTGGAGCTCGGCTTTCATGGATCCAAATCAGACACCTCTCTCTTCATCTACAAGTCCCTGCTTACACTATGCTAGTATTAATTTATGTGGATGACATTCTAATCACATCCTCTAAACCATCAGCAGTTTCTACTGTTTTAAAGACATTGAAACAAGAATTTGCTGTCAAAGATCATGGGAACCTCCATTTTTTTTTTTTCTAGGAATTAAAGTTATACCAAGCTCAAATGGTTTCATCCTATCTCAGCATTGCCACATTCTGGACATTCTCATCAAGACCAAAATGATTGAGGCAAAACCGATCAACTGTTCAATGGCCTCTTCAACTCACCTGTTGGCTTTTGAAGGTGATTTATTCTCTGACTCGATTTTGTTCTGCAACACAGTAGGCGCAATGCAGTATCTCTGCATCACAAGACTGAACATCTTCTGTGCTAACAAACTTGCTTAGTTCATGCATAATCCTACGGATCTACACTAGCAGGTTGTCAAAAAAGACTATCTTAAGGAAACAGTTCAGTATAGTCTTCACTTCCATCGTGATAAGATATGTCTTCCCAAGATAAAGTTCCTACTTCTATGCATTCTCAAGATGAAGATAAAACCTAGATGATAGGAACTAGTGATAAGATAAATAGTTTGAATTCCAATACTTAGATCAGATTGTAGTCTTTCATTCTCATCAGAACTGTAATCTCCTAAACTCTTGTAACTACGTTCTAGTATCTCTATATATACAAATAGCCTATACCAACATTTGGTAAGGCAGTACAAAGCATAAACACAAAGTCTTTAGATTTTATAGTGTTTGATTAATTGCTTATGTGTGATTTTTCTTATACTCGTTACTTGGGTTATTAATCATAGACAGTAGATTGACCCAACACAAGCCATAAGTAGCGGCCAAAACCGGTAATGGGGTGTTTAGGAGCACCCCAAAACGATTAAGTGCGTGGCCTAACCACCCCTCAAACCATGAAAACATCTTTGACAGTAATTTTCCAATGACAGCAGAATAGATTCCAAAACCATTCCTGTACGTTCAGACATTGACTTTAAGAACATAGATATTTTAAACAACCCAATCATAGAATGCACGACAGTTAAATTCGTTTTCATTTGTAAATTGGAGAATCCTGCTCAAAATAATGCATCCTCCAAAGCCAAAAATACAGCCAAAGAGAAATCAACTCACGCCAGTCTCTGAGCGAAACCTCTGATTAAATCGGGAATCGACGAATAAAGAAGGAGAAGGCGCAGTACGCTCCGAATTTTTTTAATAGTAATCCAGATTGCATATAATAAAAGAAGAAGATGATGAGAAGGAGAAGAGACTGACCCGGGAATCTTATCGACCTCGAATTCGACGCCGTCTCTGGTCAAGACAAACAGCTCGTTGACGAAAGGAACGGGCATCCCGTTCGGGAACAGTTGAGGGTTTAGAGCCATCTAACAAAAATGAAAAGAAGAAGATCTCGAACGCTTTGCCAACTAACAACTGAAGGAAGAGGAGGATATGATTATGCTTGATAGGTATTAATTTGGTACTTGAGGGGCGGGGGGGCGGTGGTTGTTCGTTGTCGGATTGCTCTGTCCCAAAAATGAAGCAAACACGTACTTGAACACGTGTCCAAACCGCACGAGGAAAATCCCATCTGCGTTCCACAACCTTCTGGAAGGATTTCCACGGGGCAATCCGTGCATATTGCTCGCACGGTCGGGACAGTTTGGAAAGCGTATGAACGGTGGATATGCTTTTTTCTTTATTATTATTGTTATTATTTTTAACATATAATTATTATCATCAATTTTTTTTTGTCAAACTGAATAGAATCGAAACAATTTTGGTGTTTCTAATATTTTGAGAGCGAAAAATATGAATTTACAATCTTATTGGTCCATCAAAATTCGATTAACTAATGTACGATGAAGAACGCAAGTTTGAGGCCGATCAAAAAAACCTTTGAACATATAACTTTTATCAACAATTTTTTTGTGTCAAATGGAACAGAAACAGTACACCCTCGGTGTTTCTAATATTTTAAGAGTGAGAGATCTTAATTTAAAATCTTTTCGGTACACCAAAATTCGAATTACTAACATACGATGTGAATGTGAGTGTGTTTGATCGGAAGAAACTTTGAACATGCAACTTTTATCATCAATTTTTTTGGGTCAAACGGAACAGAATCGGTACACCCTCGGTGTTTATAATATTTTAAGAGCGAGAGATCTGAATTTGAAATCTTTTCGGTACATTAAAATTCGAATTATTAACGCATGATGCAGAACGCGAGTGAGTCCGATCGGAAGAAACCTTGAACATACAACTTTATCATCAATTTTTTTGGGTCAAACTAAACAAAATTAGTACACCCTCTGTGTTTCTAATATTTTAAGAGCGAGAGATCTGAATTTGAAATCTTTTTGGTATATCAAAATTTGAATTACTAACGTACGATGCAGAACGCGAGTGTAACGCCCCCAAACCGCTATGGGTTAGGTTCGTCACTTTTCTCTTTAAACTGCAAAGATTCGTAAGGTCTGCCAAATATCTTAACTAGTATGCTGATTTAAATAAATAAAAATAATAATGATTTCAAAATATCAGAGTTTTTAAATAAATGCGGAAACGGTCGTTTAATTGTAAAAATACAATAACTGAAAATTATGGGGTAATATAAATGAAATGTCCTAATGCATTCCTAGATCCCATCCCGGCCACCTACGTCTCTCTGTTCATAACCTGAAAACAAAAACAAAATAAGGGGTGAGCACAAAAAAACATGCTCAGTAAGGAATCCTCAACCATAAAACAGTTGAGTTAAATTCTTTTGAAAATCTTCAAACTATTGTCAAAAACTTCTTTTAAATATCTCCAAAACATTTGTGTAAAAACTCCCTTTTATAAATCTCCAAAACATTTGTCAAAAACTCCCTTTTTATACACAATTAATATATATATATATATATATATATATATATATATATATATATTTGAAATAATCATTAGTCATAATATATGCCAATACACTATTACGCCCTGTGTAAGTAGGGTTGCGCAGTCGATGCGTTGACCTTGGGTGAGTAACGCGGTTTACCTGTGGCCACAGGCCCCACCCCCATCAGCTAATTAATTGAAGTGCACTTAGACTGACATAGAGACAGATACCGCTGTCACAAAGCGAACCAGCGGGTGCGCTTCCATCTCGAGCTACGGTACCGAGCTAAATCTTGAAGGGTCTCGAATCTCTGCGGGTCTAGGCCTCAAAATATAATCTCCTCCACACATGTGCCCTTTTCAAAAATATTTCTCCTTTATATATAACTCAAAGAGTTTTCTCTCAAAACTTTCTCATTCTTTTCTTGTATAACTTCTCACAAAAACTTTTTCATTCTTTACTAGTATATATAGGGCAACGTGTTGGAGGGTTTTTTACTTAAAATCACGATTTCAAGAATATCATTTTTATACTCAAAAATTTTATATCAAAACCAACAAATCCTTTATATAAAAATAATTTGAAATACCGAATCAAAATAGTAACTCGAAATTTTGCAAATAAAGGAATATAATTAAAATAATATAATAATTTGAGAAGGGGCAAAGGGTTCCCTTACTTGGATTTCCCATTAATATCGGGATCGAGCTTTAATCCTCTTTGTTATATTTTCTTGATTTATTAAATAAGAATTTCACTAGAAAAATCTAGTGAAAACGATGCGTTCGGTCACGGGAATTCGCCGGAAAATTCGCCGGAGTTCTGCCGGAGATGGGTCACCGGCGGGTCGGGTTTCCGGGTTCGGGTCACGGTTCTCGGGTATGGGCTTTGGGCTGAAGTCAGATTGGGTTGCACAACAAAAAGGGTTGATTAGATTGGGCTGGGCTGCGGGTTGATGGGCTTCTGGGTTTGATCAATGGGTTGGGCTTAATGAATCTGGGCTACGGTTTTGGGCTGGGCCTATCGGGCTTTATGGGTTCTAATGGATCAAAGGGGTTATGGGTTGATCAGATGGATCACAACTGGTCTGCTATGTCTGCACAATCGGCTTATGCACGCACGGTCTGGCTGAGTTGGGTTTATGGATTTCACGCTCTTCGGGTTCACGGGGTTCGGTTGGCAGGGTGGCTTCGAGTTTGGTTTCATGCCGGATTTCAGCTCCAGCCGCCGATCGTGGAGGATCGGGGCGTTGTAGGCTACGGCTGTAGTATGGGCTTGCTGAGTTTGCTGAATCGGGGTCACGGGTCTGCTACGGGTTGCTGGGTCTGCTGGATGGGTGCCGAAATTGCTGGGTTCGGTGGGTTGTTGGCTTCGTCGGGCTGCTGGGTTCACGGCCGGCTGGGTCAGCTGGGTTGCTCACTGGGTCACGGTGGATTACACGTTGCTGGGGTTTGTCGATGGGTCATGGCAGAACGGTTCTGATTTCTGGTTTATGGGGGAACGGTTCTTGCTGGGTTGATGGGTCTCGGGCTTGGCAGGTTCGGATTTCCTGTTCCCAGCTCTCCCTCTTTTCTAATTCTCTGCATCCCCTACTCTCTCTCTGTATCTCACTCCCAATCTCACCATTTCTCGCATCTCTCTCTCTGACTTCGTGAAGTAAGAATGATGGAATCCAGGAGGCAGAAAGGAAAATGAAAGAGGAAGGAATGGAGTGCGATTTAGTAGGAGAGCAATGATCTGCTTAAATATTGTGAGAATCGCGAGTGCTGTGGTTTATTGGAGAGGGCACTGAGAATCAGTGGAAATGGTTCGGTGAAGTGGAGCAATGGTCGATTCAGTGGAAAATTAATAAACTGTAGTGGAAGAGTTTTGGTGCGAATATGAAATTAGAGTGGAGGAGGTTTTTTTCATGTTCAGTGGAGAAATGGTGGAGTTTGGTCGATCAATACATTCGCAGTGGAGAAGATAATGGATTTAATAAACGGTAGTGGTTTGATTAAGAAATTTGCAGTGGGAAAAATGGAGAAGATGGAAGATTGCAGACTCGCAGTGGTTGATCATGAAAGATGATTGCTGTAGTGGTTTGATTGTTTAAGTGCAGTGGCGAATTCTTTTTATTTAAGAAATAATATATATATCTGAATAATTTAAACAAAAATATATTTGTATGATAATATATTACGAATTTTATAAAAATAGGTAAATAAATTTTTACGGTTATTATTCCGTCAATAATATTAACTCAGAAAATATTTGTGATAAAATAATTTATCAGTTTATAAAAATACCGGTTCATAAAATCAAATTGAAAATATTTATAAAATAGTTTATAAATCGAATGGATATTTATTAAAAATAAATTTTATTATAAAAATATGTCTTAAAAATCTGGGGCATTACATTCTTCCCCCCTTAATAGAATTTCGTCCTCGAAATTATAAGCTATGCTTCGTATAAAGTTTCTATTAAGGAAAAATTCAGATTTTTAAAACAAGTCCAGTAATATAGTTTTATAACATCAAGAGAGTAAACAAGGATAGACCGTATGATTAATTATTGAACATGGAATTTTATGCTCATCACAAGAAGTATACAAATGGGTAGGACGCAGAAAAGAAAATGTTTCATTTCTCATTAAAGGAAAATTTCTACAACAAATTTCTTTGTCAGGATGTCTTCTGATAATCTTGGTGGAAAGCTTGCTAAATGGAAACATGGAATCCAGGAAAGAGAAAGGCAAGGCAAGCAATCCGGAAAGGATATGAGTGCGGTACTCATATCGTCGTGCTCTCTCTCTTCTGTCATAGATCGCCATCACCGGATTGAAAGTAGATGCCAGAAATGTTTATGGTGATGCGAAGGAAGAGAAAGATACTTCATCTCAGAAGCGTGATCAAGGATAATCTTGCTTCTGGATGATATGATCAAAAATAATCTTGCTTCGTGGTTTGTGAATCTGATTGTGATGCTGCATTTTTTTTCCAACTTTAGACTTTGGAATTTGGTTATGAAACTACATCTTCCTTCTCAGGAAGCGATGACAAGTTTAGACCAGAAGAAAAATTTTGGCTCTCAAAGTATGAAGAGTTGAAAGCTCAAAGGTGTGCTTTGCAATGGAGAAGATGAGCGAATTTATAGAAAAGATTCGCGAAGGGTCGGTGCAAGTGGTGCCGACAGTGGATCACAATTTCTCCATCCTTTTCTCGGAATGCTCTTCCACGTCTGCTAGGTACGCAAAGTGCGGCGAGAAATCCGGAAAAGTCTTGGGTGAATTCGGAATTCGAGAAGGTGAAAATGGTGAAAGTTGAAAAGAAGGAAGTCTCGTGATTCGAGAGCTGTCTGCTAGTGTTAGTGGTAGCTACGCTTAGAATGACGTTTGATTAGACTGCGTTTCGTTCACTGATTAAGTCCTCTTTCCTTTCCTTCAGATCTTTCAAACAACAGCCTCATTTCTATCTTTTCTCCTTCAGATCTTTTGAAGAGTATCATCATTTCCTTAGTCTTTTCCAAAATGGCTTCTTCATCTTCTCAAAATAATTTTGATCTAAATGATGCGCCTGTAGTACCCGAAATTTGGCGTCCTTTGTTCCTATCTCAGAGAGGTCCTCTTCTGACTAATGACTCTGTGATGCTGAATGATGCAGTAGCTGCATCCGTGGCTGAAGGCATCATAACTCCTCGAGATGAAAAGTTGTTGGCGGATAGGACGGATGCTCAAGCCATCAATGACTCTTTGGCTTTCAGTATTCAGGGCGCCTCTTCGGTTTCAAATATGGCTCGGCGTCTCCAAGTCCGGGGAAATGAAGTTCAAACGCTGAAAGCTCAAATTTCGACTTTGCAGGGAATGTATATAGATTTTAGGCGAAGAAATTGGGTTCTCCAACAAGAGAATAAAAAGCTGAAGAAGTTGGTAGATTCGTATGCGAAAGACTTGGAAAAGAGGTACGCTGACTTGGAGCAGAATTCTAATCGTCTCCAAGAACAATACCAAGATCTCTTGCGTGCAGTTCGAGATCTTAGGGTTTTCCACTCTGAGGCTTAGCCAGGTATTCTATTTGATCTATCAATTCTTTACTAACAACAATAAATAACTAACTGCAGTACTATGAAATACCTGCAGGTATGAACTCTCTGGGAATGATGCAAAAAGGTCCGATTTGCAGGTCTATGGTTTTTCTTTGAATCTAAAGTGGTTCATCTTGTAAGACAATTATTATCTACGTACTATTCTTATCATCTAATATGTCTGTAATCCTTTGAACTATGATTTTAAACTCGGTATAATCCTTTTGGTACTATGTTCTTCTTTCTATTTCTGCATAATTACTATCATCCTCAAATTTCAATAGATTAAAATCTTAGTATTACTCCAACTTAGTTATGCAGTCAATCAATACTCAGATCTGCTAATTATAAACTTATCTGCCAAGCAAGGATATCTAAGAGAATCAATGAATCACATCATCAAAATTTTATTTAACTTAAGCTCTAGAAAGACCTCAAATATATTATCCAAAGTTCGTTAGATGCATAGGAAAAATAATCTCTCCAAAAATCATCAAATCATTTGATCAACTAATTTCCTCATATATATATAAATCAGTCATCTCCAATAATCAACACCTAATATTACCATCAATTATTATATTCCTGTAGCCTGATTTAGGAACAACTTCCTTTTGTCCTTCACATAGCATTACTCACTTTTCTAAAATTCAACTAGGCATCAATATAAGTGGTATATCATAACCTATATAAGTGGTATATCAACGCCAAGTCCGGGACGCCGAAACTGGGGCTACAGGTCACGGATCGCTTTGAAAATTTACAAGCACGTCCCCGCCAACAATGTCTACACTGTGGTAAAATTTTACGCCAATCCGAAACTGCAAAAACGCAACTGATTTTTGACAATGGGGTCCGATTCGGACCGTTTTCCCCAAATCAAGCCCTTACGCTCATCCGTTTGGCACGAAATTTGACGGGCAAGCAGATAAAGTGCAGGCGATCATGTGGGCGATTGGAAATTTCCATTTAGAGATCGTTTCCCGGCCCCGACCCCCTATTTTCACTTCACAAAACCAAATTTTTACGCCAAGTCTGAGACGCCGAAACTGGGGCTACAGGTCACGGATCGCTTTGAAAATTTACGGGCACGTCCTCGCCAACAATGTCTACACTGTGGTAAAATTTTACGCCAATCAAAGACCGCAAAAACACAACTGATTTTTGACAGTGGGGTCCGATCCGGACCGTTTTCCCCAAATCAAGCCCATACGCTCATCCGTTTGGCATGAAATTTGACGGGCAAGCAGATAAAGTGGAGGCGATCATGTGGACTACTGGAAATTTCTATTTAGAGATCGTTTCCCGGCCCCGACCCCCTATTTTCACATCACAAAACCAAATTTTTACGACAAGTCCGGGACGCTGAAACTGGGGCTACAGGTCACGGATCGCTTTGAAAATTTACGAGCACGTTCCCGCCAACAATGTCTACACTGTGGTAAAATTTTACGCCAATCCGAGACTGCAAAAACGCAACTGATTTTTGACAGTGGGGTCCGATCCGGACCGTTTTCCGCAAATCAAGCCCTTACGCTCATCTGTTTGGCAGGAAATTTGACGGGCAAGCAGATAAAGTGGAGGCGATCATGTGGACGATTGGAAATTTCCATTTAGAGATCGTTTCACGGCCCCGACCCCCTATTTTCACTTCACAAAACCAAATCTTTACGCCAAGTCCGGGACGCCGAAACCGGGGCTACAGGTCACGGATCGCTTTGAAAATTTACGAGCACGTCCCCGCCAACAATGTCTACACTGTGGTAAAATTTTACGCCAATCCGAGACTGCAAAAACGCAACTGATTTTTGACAGTGGGGTCCGATCCTTACCGTTTTCCCCAAATCAAGCCCTTACGCTCATCCGTTTGGCACGAAATTTGACGGGCAAGCAGATAAAGTGGAGGCGATCATATGGACGATTGGAAATTTCCATTTAGAGATCGTTTCCCGGCCCCGACCCCCTATTTTCACTTCCCAAAACCAAATTTTTACGCCAAGTCCGGGACGCCGAAACTGGGGCTACTAGTCACGGATCGCTTTGAAAATTTACGAGCACGTCCCAGCCAACAATGTCTACACTGTGGTCAAATTTTACGCCAATCCGAGACTGCAAAAACGCAACTGATTTTTGACAGTGGGGTCCGATCCGGACCGTTTTCCCAAAATCAAGCCCTTACGCTCATCCGTTTGGCACGAAATTTGACGGGCAAGCAGATAAAGTGGAGGCGATCATGTGGACGATTGGAAATTTCCATTTAGACATCGTTTCCTGGCCCCGACCCCCTATTTTCACTTCAGAAAACCAAGTTTTAACGACAAGTCCGGGACGTCGAAACTGGGGCTACATGTCACGGATCGCTTTGAAAATTTACGAGCACGTCCCCGCCAACAATGTCTACACTGTGGTAAAATTTTACGCCAATCCGAGACTGCGAAAACGCAACTGATTTTTGACAATGGGGTCCGATTCGGACCGTTTTCCCCAAATCAAGCCCTTACGCTCATCCGTTTGGCACGAAATTTGACGGGCAAGCAGATAAAGTGGAGGCGATCATGTGGGCGATTGGAAATTTCCATTTAGAGATCGTTTCCCGGCCCCGACCCCCTATTTTCACTTCACAAAACCAAATTTTTACGCCAAGTCTGAGACGCCGAAACTGGGGCTACAGGTCACGGATCGCTTTGAAAATTTACGGGCACGTCCT
This sequence comes from Alnus glutinosa, assembly GCF_958979055.1. Taxonomy (NCBI): domain Eukaryota; kingdom Viridiplantae; phylum Streptophyta; class Magnoliopsida; order Fagales; family Betulaceae; genus Alnus; species Alnus glutinosa. Next base: position 14,946 of record NC_084886.1, on the reverse strand, counting down.
CGCCAACAATGTCTACACTGTGGTAAAATTTTACGCCAATCAAAGACCGCAAAAACACAACTGATTTTTGACAGTGGGGTCCGATCCGGACCGTTTTCCCCAAATCAAGCCCATACGCTCATCCGTTTGGCACGAAATTTGACGGGCAAGCAGATAAAGTGGAGGCGATCATGTGGACTACTGGAAATTTCTATTTAGAGATCGTTTCCCGGCCCCGACCCCCTATTTTCACATCACAAAACCAAATTTTTACGACAAGTCCGGGACGCTGAAACTGGGGCTACAGGTCACGGATCGCTTTGAAAATTTACGAGCACGTTCCCGCCAACAATGTCTACACTGTGGTAAAATTTTACGCCAATCCGAGACTGCAAAAACGCAACTGATTTTTGACAGTGGGGTCCGATCCGGACCGTTTTCCGCAAATCAAGCCCTTACGCTCATCCGTTTGGCACGAAATTTGACGGGCAAGCAGATAAAGTGGAGGTGATCATGTGGACGAATGGAAATTTCCATATAGAGATCGTTTCCCGGCCCCGACCCCCTATTTTCAATTCACAAAACCAAATCTTTACGCCAAGTCCGGGACGCCGAAACTGGGGCTACAGGTCACGGATCGCTTTGAAAATTTACGAGCACGTTCCCGCCAACAATGTCTACACTGTGGTAAAATTTTACGCCAATCCGAGACTGCAAAAACGCAACTGATTTTTGACAGTGGGGTCCGAACCGGACCGTTTTCCGCAAATCAAGCCCTTACGCTCATCTGTTTGGCTGGAAATTTGACAGGCAAGCAGATAAAGTGGAGGCGATCATGTGGACGATTGGAAATTTCCATTTAGAGATCGTTTCCCGGCCCCGACCCCCTATTTTCACTTCACAAAACCAAATCTTTACGCCAAGTCCGGGACGCCGAAACCGGGGCTACAGGTCACGGATCGCTTTGAAAATTTACGATAACGTCCCCGCCAACAATGTCTACACTGTGGTAAAATTTTACGCCAATCCGAGACTGCAAAAACGCAACTGATTTTTGACAGTGGGGTCCGATCCGGACCGTTTTCCCAAAATCAAGCCCTTACGCTCATCCGTTTGGCACGAAATTTGACGGGCAAGCAGATAAAGTGGAGGTGATCATGTGGACGAATGGAAATTTTTATATAGAGATCGTTTCCCGGCCCCGACCCCCTATTTTCAATTCACAAAACCAAATCTTTACGCCAAGTCCGGGACGCCGAAACCGGGGCTACAGGTAACGGATCGCTTTGAAAATTTACGAGCACGTCCCCGCCAACAATGTCTACACTGTGGTAAAATTTTACGCCAATCCGAGACTGCAAAAACGCAACTGATTTTTGACAGTGGGGTCCGATCCGGACCGTTTTCCCAAAATCAAGCCCTTACGCTCATCCGTTTGGCACGAAATTTGACGGGCAAGCAGATAAAGTGGAGGCGATCATGTGGACGATTGGAAATTTCCATTTAGACATCGTTTCCTGGCCCCGACCCCCTATTTTCACTTCACAAAACCAACTTTTAACGACAAGTCCGGGACGTCGAAACTGGGGCTACATGTCACGGATCGCTTTGAAAATTTACGAGCACGTCCCCGCCAACAATGTCTACACTGTGGTAAAATTTTACGCCAATCCGAGACTGCAAAAACGCAACTGATTTTTGACAGTGGGGTTCGAACTGGACCGTTTTCCGCAAATCAAGCCCTTACGCTCATCTGTTTGGCAGGAAATTTGACAGGCAAGCAGATAAAGTGGAGGCGATCATGTGGACGATTGGAAATTTCCATTTAGAGATCGTTTCCCGGCCCCGAACCCCTATTTTCACTTCACAAAACCAAATCTTTACGCCAAGTCCGGGACGCCGAAACCGGGGCTACAGGTCACGGATCGCTTTGAAAATTTACGAGCACGTCCCCGCCAACAATGTCTACACTGTGGTAAAATTTTACGCCAATCCGAGACTGCAAAAACGCAACTGATTTTTGACAGTGGGGTCCGATCCGGACCGTTTTCCCAAAATAAAGCCCTTACGCTCATCCGTTTGGCACGAAATTTGACGGGCAAGCAGATAAAGTGGAGGTGATCATGTGGACGAATGGAAATTTCCATATAGAGATCGTTTCCCGGCCCCGACCCCCTATTTTCACTTCTCAAAACCAAATTTTTACGCCAAGTCTGAGACGCCGAAACTGGGGCTACAGGTCACGGATCGCTTTAAAAATTTACGGGCACGTCCTCGCCAAGAATGTCTACAATGTGGTAAAATTTTACGCCAATCAAAGACCGCAAAAACACAACTGATTTTTGACAGTGGGGTTCGATACGGACCGTTTTCCCCAAATCAAGCCCATACGCTCATCCGTTTGGCACGAAATTTGACGGGCAAGCAGATAAAGTGGAGGCGATCATGTGGACTACTGGAAATTTCTATTTAGAGATCGTTTCCCGGCCCCGACCCCCTATTTTCACATCACAAAACCAAATTTTTACGACAAGTTCGGGACGCTGAAACTGGGGCTACAGGTCACGGATCGCTTTTAAAATTTACGAGCACGTTCCCGCCAACAATGTCTACACTGTGGTAAAATTTTACGCCAATCCGAGACTGCAAAAACGCAACTGATTTTTGACAGTGGGGTCCAATCCGGACCGTTTTCCGCAAATCAAGCCCTTACGCTCATCTGTTTGGCAGGAAATTTGACGGGCAAGCAGATAAAGTGGAGGCGATCATGTGAACGATTAGAAATTTCCATTTAGAGATCGTTTCCCGGCCCCGACCCCCTATTTTCACTTCACAAAACCAAATTTTTACGCCAAGTCCGGGACGCCGAAACTGGGGCTACTAGTCACGGATCGCTTTGAAAATTTACGAGCACGTCCCCGCCAACAATGTCTACACTGTGGTAAAATTTTACGCAAATCCGAGACTGCAAAAACGCAACTGATTTTTGACAGTGGGGTCCGATACGGACCGTTTTCAAGTCCGGGACGCCGAAACTGGGGCTACAGGTCACGGATCGCTTTGAAAATTTATGAGCACGTCCCCGCCAACAATGTCTACACTGTGGTAAAATTTTACGCCAATCTGAGACTGCTAAAACGCAACTGATTTTTGACAGTGGGGTCCAATCCGGACCGTTTTCCGCAAATCAAGTCCTTACGCTCATCTGTTTGGCAGGAAATTTGACGGGCAAGCAGATAAAGTGGAGGCGATCATGTGGACGATTGGAAATTTCCATTTAGACATCGTTTCCTGGCCCCGACCCACTATTTTCACTTCACAAAACCAAGTTTTAACGACAAGTCCGGGACGTCGAAACTGGGGCTACATGTCACGGATCGCTTTGAAAATTTACGAGCACGTCCCCGCCAACAATGTCTACACTGTGGTAAAATTTTACGCCAATCCGAGACTGCAAAAACGCAACTGATTTTTGACAGTGGGGTCCGATCCGGACCGTTTTCCCCAGGTCAAGCCCTTACGCTCATCCGTTTGGCACGAAATTCGACGGGCAAAGCAGATAAAGTGGAGGCGATCATGTGGACGATTGGAAATTTCCATTTAAAGTTCGTTTCCCGGCCCCGACCCCCTATTTTCACTTCAAAAAACCAAATTTTTACGCCAAGTCCGGGACGCTGAAACTGGGGCTACAGGTCACGGATCGCATTGAAAATTTACGAGCACGTCCCCGCCAAAAATGTCTACACTGTGCCAAAATTTTACGCCAATCCGAGACTATAAAAACGCAACTGATTAGGGTTTAGGGTTTAGGGATTAGGGTTTAGGGTTTAGGGTTTTAGGGTTTAGGGTTTAGGGTTTAGGGTTTAGGGTTTAGGGTTTAGGGTTTAGGGTTTAGGGTTTAGGGTTTAGGGTTTAGGGTTTAGGGGTTTAGGGTTTAGGGTTTAGGGTTTAGGGTTTAGGGTTTAGGGTTTAGGGTTTAGGGTTTAGGGTTTAGGGTTTAGGGTTTAGGGTTTAGGGTTTAGGGTTAAGGGTTTAGGGTTTAGGGTTTAGGGTTAAGGGTTTTAGGGTTAAGGGTTTAGGGTTAAGGGTTTAGGGTTAAGGGTTTAGGGTTTAGGGTTTAGGGTTTAGGGTTAAGGGTTTAGGGTTTAGGGTTTAGGGTTTAGGGTTTAGGGTTTAGGGTTAAGGGTTTAGGGTTTTAGGGTTTAGGGTTTAGGGTTTAGGGTTTAGGGTTTAGGGTTTAGGGTTTAGGGTTTAGGGTTTAGGGTTTAGGGTTTAGGGTTTAGGGTTTAGGGTTTAGGGTTTAGGGTTTAGGGTTTAGGGTTTAGGGTTTAGGGTTTAGGGTTTAGGGTTTAGGGTTTAGGGTTTAGGGTTTAGGGTTTAGGGTTTAGGGTTTAGGGTTTAGGGTTTAGGGTTTAGGGTTTAGGGTTTAGGGTTTAGGGTTTAGGGTTTAGGGTTTAGGGTTTAGGGTTTAGGGTTTAGGGTTTAGGGTTTAGGGTTTAGGGTTTAGGGTTTAGGGTTTAGGGTTTAGGGTTTAGGGTTTAGGGTTTAGGGTTTAGGGTTTAGGGTTTAGGGTTTAGGGTTTAGGGTTTAGGGTTTAGGGTTTAGGGTTTAGGGTTTAGGGTTTAGGGTTTAGGGTTTAGGGTTTAGGGTTTAGGGTTTAGGGTTTAGGGTTTAGGGTTTAGGGTTTAGGGTTTAGGGTTTAGGGTTTAGGGTTTAGGGTTTAGGGTTTAGGGTTTAGGGTTTAGGGTTTAGGGTTTAGGGTTTAGGGTTTAGGGTTTAGGGTTTAGGGTTTAGGGTTTAGGGTTTAGGGTTTAGGGTTTAGGGTTTAGGGTTTAGGGTTTAGGGTTTAGGGTTTAGGGTTTAGGGTTTAGGGTTTAGGGTTTAGGGTTTAGGGTTTAGGGTTTAGGGTTTAGGGTTTAGGGTTTAGGGTTTAGGGTTTAGGGTTTAGGGTTTAGGGTTTAGGGTTTAGGGTTTAGGGTTTAGGGTTTAGGGTTTAGGGTTTAGGGTTTAGGGTTTAGGGTTTAGGGTTTAGGGTTTAGGGTTTAGGGTTTAGGGTTTAGGGTTTAGGGTTTAGGGTTTAGGGTTTAGGGTTTAGGGTTTAGGGTTTAGGGTTTAGGGTTTAGGGTTTAGGGTTTAGGGTTTAGGGTTTAGGGTTTAGGGTTTAGGGTTTAGGGTTTAGGGTTTAGGGTTTAGGGTTTAGGGTTTAGGGTTTAGGGTTTAGGGTTTAGGGTTTAGGGTTTAGGGTTTAGGGTTTAGGGTTTAGGGTTTAGGGTTTAGGGTTTAGGGTTTAGGGTTTAGGGTTTAGGGTTTAGGGTTTAGGGTTTAGGGTTTAGGGTTTAGGGTTTAGGGTTTAGGGTTTAGGGTTTAGGGTTTAGGGTTTAGGGTTTAGGGTTTAGGGTTTAGGGTTTAGGGTTTAGGGTTTAGGGTTTAGGGTTTAGGGTTTAGGGTTTAGGGTTTAGGGTTTAGGGTTTAGGGTTTAGGGTTTAGGGTTTAGGGTTTAGGGTTTAGGGTTTAGGGTTTAGGGTTTAGGGTTTAGGGTTTAGGGTTTAGGGTTTAGGGTTTAGGGTTTAGGGTTTAGGGTTTAGGGTTTAGGGTTTAGGGTTTAGGGTTTAGGGTTTAGGGTTTAGGGTTTAGGGTTTAGGGTTTAGGGTTTAGGGTTTAGGGTTTAGGGTTTAGGGTTTAGGGTTTAGGGTTTAGGGTTTAGGGTTTAGGGTTTAGGGTTTAGGGTTTAGGGTTTAGGGTTTAGGGTTTAGGGTTTAGGGTTTAGGGTTTAGGGTTTAGGGTTTAGGGTTTAGGGTTTAGGGTTTAGGGTTTAGGGTTTAGGGTTTAGGGTTTAGGGTTTAGGGTTTAGGGTTTAGGGTTTAGGGTTTAGGGTTTAGGGTTTAGGGTTTAGGGTTTAGGGTTTAGGGTTTAGGGTTTAGGGTTTAGGGTTTAGGGTTTAGGGTTTAGGGTTTAGGGTTTAGGGTTTAGGGTTTAGGGTTTAGGGTTTAGGGTTTAGGGTTTAGGGTTTAGGGTTTAGGGTTTAGGGTTTAGGGTTTAGGGTTTAGGGTTTAGGGTTTAGGGTTTAGGGTTTAGGGTTTAGGGTTTAGGGTTTAGGGTTTAGGGTTTAGGGTTTAGGGTTTAGGGTTTAGGGTTTAGGGTTTAGGGTTTAGGGTTTAGGGTTTAGGGTTTAGGGTTTAGGGTTTAGGGTTTAGGGTTTAGGGTTTAGGGTTTAGGGTTTAGGGTTTAGGGTTTAGGGTTTAGGGTTTAGGGTTTAGGGTTTAGGGTTTAGGGTTTAGGGTTTAGGGTTTAGGGTTTAGGGTTTAGGGTTTAGGGTTTAGGGTTTAGGGTTTAGGGTTTAGGGTTTAGGGTTTAGGGTTTAGGGTTTAGGGTTTAGGGTTTAGGGTTTAGGGTTTAGGGTTTAGGGTTTAGGGTTTAGGGTTTAGGGTTTAGGGTTTAGGGTTTAGGGTTTAGGGTTTAGGGTTTAGGGTTTAGGGTTTAGGGTTTAGGGTTTAGGGTTTAGGGTTTAGGGTTTAGGGTTTAGGGTTTAGGGTTTAGGGTTTAGGGTTTAGGGTTTAGGGTTTAGGGTTTAGGGTTTAGGGTTTAGGGTTTAGGGTTTAGGGTTTAGGGTTTAGGGTTTAGGGTTTAGGGTTTAGGGTTTAGGGTTTAGGGTTTAGGGTTTAGGGTTTAGGGTTTAGGGTTTAGGGTTTAGGGTTTAGGGTTTAGGGTTTAGGGTTTAGGGTTTAGGGTTTAGGGTTTAGGGTTTAGGGTTTAGGGTTTAGGGTTTAGGGTTTAGGGTTTAGGGTTTAGGGTTTAGGGTTTAGGGTTTAGGGTTTAGGGTTTAGGGTTTAGGGTTTAGGGTTTAGGGTTTAGGGTTTAGGGTTTAGGGTTTAGGGTTTAGGGTTTAGGGTTTAGGGTTTAGGGTTTAGGGTTTAGGGTTTAGGGTTTAGGGTTTAGGGTTTAGGGTTTAGGGTTTAGGGTTTAGGGTTTAGGGTTTAGGGTTTAGGGTTTAGGGTTTAGGGTTTAGGGTTTAGGGTTTAGGGTTTAGGGTTTAGGGTTTAGGGTTTAGGGTTTAGGGTTTAGGGTTTAGGGTTTAGGGTTTAGGGTTTAGGGTTTAGGGTTTAGGGTTTAGGGTTTAGGGTTTAGGGTTTAGGGTTTAGGGTTTAGGGTTTAGGGTTTAGGGTTTAGGGTTTAGGGTTTAGGGTTTAGGGTTTAGGGTTTAGGGTTTAGGGTTTAGGGTTTAGGGTTTAGGGTTTAGGGTTTAGGGTTTAGGGTTTAGGGTTTAGGGTTTAGGGTTTAGGGTTTAGGGTTTAGGGTTTAGGGTTTAGGGTTTAGGGTTTAGGGTTTAGGGTTTAGGGTTTAGGGTTTAGGGTTTAGGGTTTAGGGTTTAGGGTTTAGGGTTTAGGGTTTAGGGTTTAGGGTTTAGGGTTTAGGGTTTAGGGTTTAGGGTTTAGGGTTTAGGGTTTAGGGTTTAGGGTTTAGGGTTTAGGGTTTAGGGTTTAGGGTTTAGGGTTTAGGGTTTAGGGTTTAGGGTTTAGGGTTTAGGGTTTAGGGTTTAGGGTTTAGGGTTTAGGGTTTAGGGTTTAGGGTTTAGGGTTTAGGGTTTAGGGTTTAGGGTTTAGGGTTTAGGGTTTAGGGTTTAGGGTTTAGGGTTTAGGGTTTAGGGTTTAGGGTTTAGGGTTTAGGGTTTAGGGTTTAGGGTTTAGGGTTTAGGGTTTAGGGTTTAGGGTTTAGGGTTTAGGGTTTAGGGTTTAGGGTTTAGGGTTTAGGGTTTAGGGTTTAGGGTTTAGGGTTTAGGGTTTAGGGTTTAGGGTTTAGGGTTTAGGGTTTAGGGTTTAGGGTTTAGGGTTTAGGGTTTAGGGTTTAGGGTTTAGGGTTTAGGGTTTAGGGTTTAGGGTTTAGGGTTTAGGGTTAGGGTTTAGGGTTTAGGGTTTAGGGTTTAGGGTTTAGGGTTTAGGGTTTAGGGTTTAGGGTTTAGGGTTTAGGGTTTAGGGTTTAGGGTTTAGGGTTTAGGGTTTAGGGTTTAGGGTTTAGGGTTTAGGGTTTAGGGTTTAGGGTTTAGGGTTTAGGGTTTAGGGTTTAGGGTTTAGGGTTTAGGGTTTAGGGTTTAGGGTTTAGGGTTTAGGGTTTAGGGTTTAGGGTTTAGGGTTTAGGGTTTAGGGTTTAGGGTTTAGGGTTTAGGGTTTAGGGTTTAGGGTTTAGGGTTTAGGGTTTAGGGTTTAGGGTTTAGGGTTTAGGGTTTAGGGTTTAGGGTTTAGGGTTTAGGGTTTAGGGTTTAGGGTTTAGGGTTTAGGGTTTAGGGTTTAGGGTTTAGGGTTTAGGGTTTAGGGTTTAGGGTTTAGGGTTTAGGGTTTAGGGTTTAGGGTTTAGGGTTTAGGGTTTAGGGTTTAGGGTTTAGGGTTTAGGGTTTAGGGTTTAGGGTTTAGGGTTTAGGGTTTAGGGTTTAGGGTTTAGGGTTTAGGGTTTAGGGTTTAGGGTTTAGGGTTTAGGGTTTAGGGTTTAGGGTTTAGGGTTTAGGGTTTAGGGTTTAGGGTTTAGGGTTTAGGGTTTAGGGTTTAGGGTTTAGGGTTTAGGGTTTAGGGTTTAGGGTTTAGGGTTTAGGGTTTAGGGTTTAGGGTTTAGGGTTTAGGGTTTAGGGTTTAGGGTTTAGGGTTTAGGGTTTAGGGTTTAGGGTTTAGGGTTTAGGGTTTAGGGTTTAGGGTTTAGGGTTTAGGGTTTAGGGTTTAGGGTTTAGGGTTTAGGGTTTAGGGTTTAGGGTTTAGGGTTTAGGGTTTAGGGTTTAGGGTTTAGGGTTTAGGGTTTAGGGTTTAGGGTTTAGGGTTTAGGGTTTAGGGTTTAGGGTTTAGGGTTTAGGGTTTAGGGTTTAGGGTTTAGGGTTTAGGGTTTAGGGTTTAGGGTTTAGGGTTTAGGGTTTAGGGTTTAGGGTTTAGGGTTTAGGGTTTAGGGTTTAGGGTTTAGGGTTTAGGGTTTAGGGTTTAGGGTTTAGGGTTTAGGGTTTAGGGTTTAGGGTTTAGGGTTTAGGGTTTAGGGTTTAGGGTTTAGGGTTTAGGGTTTAGGGTTTAGGGTTTAGGGTTTAGGGTTTAGGGTTTAGGGTTTAGGGTTTAGGGTTTAGGGTTTAGGGTTTAGGGTTTAGGGTTTAGGGTTTAGGGTTTAGGGTTTAGGGTTTAGGGTTTAGGGTTTAGGGTTTAGGGTTTAGGGTTTAGGGTTTAGGGTTTAGGGTTTAGGGTTTAGGGTTTAGGGTTTAGGGTTTAGGGTTTAGGGTTTAGGGTTTAGGGTTTAGGGTTTAGGGTTTAGGGTTTAGGGTTTAGGGTTTAGGGTTTAGGGTTTAGGGTTTAGGGTTTAGGGTTTAGGGTTTAGGGTTTAGGGTTTAGGGTTTAGGGTTTAGGGTTTAGGGTTTAGGGTTTAGGGTTTAGGGTTTAGGGTTTAGGGTTTAGGGTTTAGGGTTTAGGGTTTAGGGTTTAGGGTTTAGGGTTTAGGGTTTAGGGTTTAGGGTTTAGGGTTTAGGGTTTAGGGTTTAGGGTTTAGGGTTTAGGGTTTAGGGTTTAGGGTTTAGGGTTTAGGGTTTAGGGTTTAGGGTTTAGGGTTTAGGGTTTAGGGTTTAGGGTTTAGGGTTTAGGGTTTAGGGTTTAGGGTTTAGGGTTTAGGGTTTAGGGTTTAGGGTTTAGGGTTTAGGGTTTAGGGTTTAGGGTTTAGGGTTTAGGGTTTAGGGTTTAGGGTTTAGGGTTTAGGGTTTAGGGTTTAGGGTTTAGGGTTTAGGGTTTAGGGTTTAGGGTTTAGGGTTTAGGGTTTAGGGTTTAGGGTTTAGGGTTTAGGGTTTAGGGTTTAGGGTTTAGGGTTTAGGGTTTAGGGTTTAGGGTTTAGGGTTTAGGGTTTAGGGTTTAGGGTTTAGGGTTTAGGGTTTAGGGTTTAGGGTTTAGGGTTTAGGGTTTAGGGTTTAGGGTTTAGGGTTTAGGGTTTAGGGTTTAGGGTTTAGGGTTTAGGGTTTAGGGTTTAGGGTTTAGGGTTTAGGGTTTAGGGTTTAGGGTTTAGGGTTTAGGGTTTAGGGTTTAGGGTTTAGGGTTTAGGGTTTAGGGTTTAGGGTTTAGGGTTTAGGGTTTAGGGTTTAGGGTTTAGGGTTTAGGGTTTAGGGTTTAGGGTTTAGGGTTTAGGGTTTAGGGTTTAGGGTTTAGGGTTTAGGGTTTAGGGTTTAGGGTTTAGGGTTTAGGGTTTAGGGTTTAGGGTTTAGGGTTTAGGGTTTAGGGTTTAGGGTTTAGGGTTTAGGGTTTAGGGTTTAGGGTTTAGGGTTTAGGGTTTAGGGTTTAGGGTTTAGGGTTTAGGGTTTAGGGTTTAGGGTTTAGGGTTTAGGGTTTAGGGTTTAGGGTTTAGGGTTTAGGGTTTAGGGTTTAGGGTTTAGGGTTTAGGGTTTAGGGTTTAGGGTTTAGGGTTTAGGGTTTAGGGTTTAGGGTTTAGGGTTTAGGGTTTAGGGTTTAGGGTTTAGGGTTTAGGGTTTAGGGTTTAGGGTTTAGGGTTTAGGGTTTAGGGTTTAGGGTTTAGGGTTTAGGGTTTAGGGTTTAGGGTTTAGGGTTTAGGGTTTAGGGTTTAGGGTTTAGGGTTTAGGGTTTAGGGTTTAGGGTTTAGGGTTTAGGGTTTAGGGTTTAGGGTTTAGGGTTTAGGGTTTAGGGTTTAGGGTTTAGGGTTTAGGGTTTAGGGTTTAGGGTTTAGGGTTTAGGGTTTAGGGTTTAGGGTTTAGGGTTTAGGGTTTAGGGTTTAGGGTTTAGGGTTTAGGGTTTAGGGTTTAGGGTTTAGGGTTTAGGGTTTAGGGTTTAGGGTTTAGGGTTTAGGGTTTAGGGTTTAGGGTTTAGGGTTTAGGGTTTAGGGTTTAGGGTTTAGGGTTTAGGGTTTAGGGTTTAGGGTTTAGGGTTTAGGGTTTAGGGTTTAGGGTTTAGGGTTTAGGGTTTAGGGTTTAGGGTTTAGGGTTTAGGGTTTAGGGTTTAGGGTTTAGGGTTTAGGGTTTAGGGTTTAGGGTTTAGGGTTTAGGGTTTAGGGTTTAGGGTTTAGGGTTTAGGGTTTAGGGTTTAGGGTTTAGGGTTTAGGGTTTAGGGTTTAGGGTTTAGGGTTTAGGGTTTAGGGTTTAGGGTTTAGGGTTTAGGGTTTAGGGTTTAGGGTTTAGGGTTTAGGGTTTAGGGTTTAGGGTTTAGGGTTTAGGGTTTAGGGTTTAGGGTTTAGGGTTTAGGGTTTAGGGTTTAGGGTTTAGGGTTTAGGGTTTAGGGTTTAGGGTTTAGGGTTTAGGGTTTAGGGTTTAGGGTTTAGGGTTTAGGGTTTAGGGTTTAGGGTTTAGGGTTTAGGGTTTAGGGTTTAGGGTTTAGGGTTTAGGGTTTAGGGTTTAGGGTTTAGGGTTTAGGGTTTAGGGTTTAGGGTTTAGGGTTTAGGGTTTAGGGTTTAGGGTTTAGGGTTTAGGGTTTAGGGTTTAGGGTTTAGGGTTTAGGGTTTAGGGTTTAGGGTTTAGGGTTTAGGGTTTAGGGTTTAGGGTTTAGGGTTTAGGGTTTAGGGTTTAGGGTTTAGGGTTTAGGGTTTAGGGTTTAGGGTTTAGGGTTTAGGGTTTAGGGTTTAGGGTTTAGGGTTTAGGGTTTAGGGTTTAGGGTTTAGGGTTTAGGGTTTAGGGTTTAGGGTTTAGGGTTTAGGGTTTAGGGTTTAGGGTTTAGGGTTTAGGGTTTAGGGTTTAGGGTTTAGGGTTTAGGGTTTAGGGTTTAGGGTTTAGGGTTTAGGGTTTAGGGTTTAGGGTTTAGGGTTTAGGGTTTAGGGTTTAGGGTTTAGGGTTTAGGGTTTAGGGTTTAGGGTTTAGGGTTTAGGGTTTAGGGTTTAGGGTTTAGGGTTTAGGGTTTAGGGTTTAGGGTTTAGGGTTTAGGGTTTAGGGTTTAGGGTTTAGGGTTTAGGGTTTAGGGTTTAGGGTTTAGGGTTTAGGGTTTAGGGTTTAGGGTTTAGGGTTTAGGGTTTAGGGTTTAGGGTTTAGGGTTTAGGGTTTAGGGTTTAGGGTTTAGGGTTTAGGGTTTAGGGTTTAGGGTTTAGGGTTTAGGGTTTAGGGTTTAGGGTTTAGGGTTTAGGGTTTAGGGTTTAGGGTTTAGGGTTTAGGGTTTAGGGTTTAGGGTTTAGGGTTTAGGGTTTAGGGTTTAGGGTTTAGGGTTTAGGGTTTAGGGTTTAGGGTTTAGGGTTTAGGGTTTAGGGTTTAGGGTTTAGGGTTTAGGGTTTAGGGTTTAGGGTTTAGGGTTTAGGGTTTAGGGTTTAGGGTTTAGGGTTTAGGGTTTAGGGTTTAGGGTTTAGGGTTTAGGGTTTAGGGTTTAGGGTTTAGGGTTTAGGGTTTAGGGTTTAGGGTTTAGGGTTTAGGGTTTAGGGTTTAGGGTTTAGGGTTTAGGGTTTAGGGTTTAGGGTTTAGGGTTTAGGGTTTAGGGTTTAGGGTTTAGGGTTTAGGGTTTAGGGTTTAGGGTTTAGGGTTTAGGGTTTAGGGTTTAGGG